>NC_056746.1:1257315185-1257570179 GCF_019279795.1 Protopterus annectens
CACTGCCATTATTGGCACGCAGCCTTTTAATCCATTCAAGTTCCCTTCCTTCAACTCTATTCTTGACTGCACATCCACTTATTCCCATCGTAACTACCTCAGTGACCATGAACTTGAAGGCATGTTTTTTACCCTTCTCCATGATATGTTTAGAGATGGCATTACTGGTATCCTTCCTGGTGATATCATACAAATGGTCTCTAATTCGTACACAATCTTTGTGTCGTCATAACCACATAAAATGCATAACATCCCGCACAGTGGCATAAATGCACTAAATTAGTAGTCTCACAATTTACTACCAGTTTAAATATAAATTCTTTGTTCATGTCAGGGAGATAAAATCTACCTTTTTGATCTAAATATTGACAATAATTGCAAGTATTGCAAGGAAAAGTACCTATTCCATCTCCTCTATCCTGTGTATAAAATTGTCGATCCTGTCTAGGGCCACATAAAAGTCTCTTGAGGGATTTCTTATTTTTAAAAACATAACGTGGTGTATCCCCTTCCAATTCTCTAACATTTTCATCTGCACATAGAGCATTCCAATTTTTTCTGTATATATTCCATATAGATTTAACATCACTCGAATATGTAATCTGGATTTTCAAAGGGTTACATCCCTTCATTCTATTGCTAGCTGTAGAGGTGCTGTATCAGAAATAAGGTCTCCTTGAATCCTCTCTCATATTACGTGTGGCAAATAATGCTGTTTTCACTTCAGCTTGCAAATAACCTCTCTGTCGGAAACTCTGTTCTAACTTTTCCAGCTCTTGTTCAAATGTATCATTATTAACAGTCAGCCTTGACACTCTAAGGGCCTGTCCCCTTACCACATTACCAAAAATATGTTGTGGATGCATACTGCTTCTTTCAACATGTGTGTTCCTGTAGCATTCTTTTCTGTATATACGCGTTTCAAAGGCCCCCGTGGGTAATCTATCAATCCTGACATCTAGAAAATCAGTATTACTGGTGGAACTACGAGCTGCAAATTTCAGGTAGTCAGTGGTGCTATTAATAAATTCTAAGAAATTGTTGAATGAAGTGTCCCCCTCCCAGAGGAGGAACAGATCATCCACAAAACATCGATAAAAAGATAGATTACAGCCCAAATACCTAAGGAAATTATTCTCTTCCCAGTCAGCCATGACTATGTTGGCGTAGCTATTAGCACAGGGTGTGCCCATAGCCATGCCAGCACGTTGCCTATAGAGAGTTTGTTCAAATACAAAGATTTTTTTCTCAAGAACAGTCTCTACCATAAAACACTAATTGTATCGAGTGTTTATAAGTGCTATGTTGTAGGAAATACTGTCTAAGAAGTTCAATTCCGTGGTCATGTGGTATAGCCATAAACAAAGCTTGTACATCCAGGATGACCATCATGCACCCCCTAGTAGGTGGTTTACCCCTAATGTGAGCATAAAGGTCTTCCAAAAAATGTTTAGTGTCCCTCAAAACATACTGATTTTTGGCTAATACTTGTTTCAGGTGTTCGATATAAATCAAAAGTGGTTCCGTAGCCCAACCCCTTCCAGCCACTATGGGTCTAAGAGGGGGGTTGACAGGATCTTTATGTATCTTAGGGAGACCTTGTATAAGGGGTGTAACTGGTTCCTTAACAAAAAAGTCATAAAGTTCTTTTGTAATGCTACGACATTGCATACATTCAAATAATTTATTATAAATAGAAAAAACTTCCATCAACAACTTCTTTTAAAATGCTTTCATATGTCCGACTGTCACTTAGCATCATTAACATTGAATTCCTATAAGCACAGTAGTCCATAACCACAACTGGCTGCCCTTATCAGCTGGTGTAATTGAGATGGACATATCTTGACACAAACTTTCTAATGCTATCTTTTTATCTATTTTCAGGTTAAAGAAGCATTTAGACCTATTATTATCATACAATTTGTAAATGTCATTCAAGCAAATCTTTTCTAACGTGTCCACCACCCCTTTTGTGGCAGGTGCATAGCCTCTTGGTTTCTTAAATGTTCCAACACTGGGGGTTTCAATTATATTGCTATTACCAAACAGTGGCTTCACCATTAAGTTGCGTGTAAACATTTTCAGTTCTACAATGCTCTGTCAGACATTTTACTAGCCGGTATAAATGTCATACCTTTGTTTAGAACATACAGTTCTTCCTGTGAAAAAACACGTTTTGATAAGTTCCATATTATCGACTCTCCTTTCGTTGCCACATCTCTGTTATGGAGAAAGAGTTGTCTTCCTCCATTGTTGCTTTCCTTTTCATTCGTCCATGACTCTGCAACCTCCCTCAAAAATGGGACGCCCTTATTGGAAATGGTGTATTAATGCTGGATGCATTAAAATTTTGTAGAGTGTCTGAATTTTGTTGAATGGGGGCAGTATTAACAGCCTTCTGTCATGCCTCCTCCCTGCAGAGTGGCATTATCTGACTCATCCTGTTCCGAGACTTCCGTTGTTCCAGAGGTGGAAGCTCTTATCACTTCCTTAGTTGACAAAATTGCATCTCATTACTACTTAAGGTGGAACTTTTCGGTTCAGTGTTGACAATGGAAGAATTTCGTCTACCTGTAGTTGTGGTACCTGTTACTGCAATATCTCCTCGTATATTGTCATTGACATTCTCTCTGGGCCAAGCAAATACTCGGCCTGTAACATAATTATGAGAATGTCGCTGTATTTTCTTTTTCTTGTATGACAGCAATGGTTTCTCATATGCTGCCATATTATCCAAAGGTTGGTCCATCTTGAGATCTACTGTGGTGGTGGGATATTTATCATATAGATTAGTTTTGTAGTTGTTTAATGTTAATTGCTAAAGCATCTTCCTCTGGCTTGAAATAGTCAATGAGGAGACTCATATAGCTGGCACTAGTTTTTGTGTCTTTCGGCTTTTCCCGGTTAGGGGTCGCCACAGCGGAACTCCGGTCCGGTAATGATTGGCAGTAGATTTTTACGTGCTGGCTTGCCGGGCCTAACGCACAACCTTCAACGAAGGAACACCAATTCACGCATGTCGCTACACAAGACGCTCTAACTGAGAATCGAATGGGCAACGTCTAATTGTGAGGTGACAACGCTACTGCAGCACCACCACCGCAGTGTCCAAGTTTATATGTTGCCACTGATGTAATAGATCATTATACATAGTCCCATAGGAAGGCATAGTTTAGTACACGTAGCCCACGAGGAACAATTCGTAAATTAATGCAGGTTTCAAAATGGAATCTTTGCATTTGTAATCGTTTCAGTTTCTTCACATCATTTTCCAGTTTGAAATATTCTTTCCTAAAAGCTGCCACATCATAACCAGTCTCTCACTTCAACCAAACACAGGAGATCTCTGTCTAGACCCTTGAATACCTCCAGTAGTAGAATTCTCGATACTCACATTAGTACCCAAATTGCTTTCTGCCATGTCTCTACACCACCAACAGAAAATATAAGTCCAAAACCAGAAGGTGGTGTGAGTAAAACGGTCCTCCAGTAAAAATATGAAATATAACAACAACCAAAGGAGGCACCAGACCACGGCAAATAAAAACATAAGTATTTATTGCATAAAAGGTTAGCGTTTTCGCAGCAAAGCCACTTCATCAGACAATTCAACAGAAATGCATCAACTCTTTTAAAATAACATGCAACCAATGGAAAAGTACATTCAATTAAGGGCAATTTCTTAAAGGAACAATTCCTACATGACTTGTATTTCTAAAACCTGCTGTAAACTTCACATATATAAATATACATAAAAATATATATAAAGTGACATATAAAAACAGCAAATCATTTGGGTAGGGGTCTGTCCAGCAATTTGTGATGTATAGATACTTTCTCATTCAAGCCACTGTCATTATTGGCACACAGCCTTCTAATCCATTCAAGTTCCCTTCCTTCAACTCTTTTCTTAACTGCACCTCCACATATTCCCATCGTAACTACCTCAATGACCATGAAGTTGAAGGCATGTTTTTCACCCTTCTCCATAATATGTTTAGAGAGGGCATTAGTAGTAACCTTCCTGGTTATATCATACAGATGGTGTCTGAGTCGATCACGTAATAACCTGATGAGTCTTTAAAGTGCTAGTGTAGGCTTTACCACAAAAATTCTGCAGGGCCTGTTGTCGCTTGCCTCTTCCCAGGACCAGCCCCCCCCCCCCCCCAATTGGTCCATAAACTTTGGGAATCTTCCCAAAGGTCAGTACTGCAATGGTGAATGTTATGAAGAGCATTGTAAAGTTGTATTGGGAACCTACTGATATTGTAGGTATTTGGGTAAATCCACTTTTGCATCATTGTTTCCCTCCCACCATCCCCGTCCTATGTGGGTGAAGACTGGTTTGGATCGGCACCCTAATCACACTTCATTCCCTCACTGCATTACAGATCAGACACCTCCTATTCATCAGGGTCTAGCTGCAGCAGCCTGGCAAAGAATTTGTGGGAGTACTGTGGTTGGGGTTCATACCCCTTGGGACTCTTTCCTCAAGGGTGGCTTGTACTGTGGCATTGTTTTGCTGTACTCCATTTGCCAGAACAGTAAAGATCAGAAGGTGACATAGGCTGACATCTGAATGGGAGGGCTTACACTTGACCAAACAAGAAAAGGTGAAGAACTGTGGAAGTCAGGATTCTACAGCTGTCGAGCCAATATACCAAAACCTTTAGTTCACATAGGTGCTGTACTTCATACATATGCTCTTTTCACGTAAGATGCAAAGTATAAAGGTGACATAGGGAAACGTCAAGATTGCTGCTCATTGAGTAACAGCTTAATTCTGTCTCTCCTAGTGTGAAAACAAACATAGCAGAAAAAGCCAGTGGACCTGGATTTCTGAGTAAATTTCAGTAAGAAACTAGTAAGTGCATTGCCTGGATGCTAGGGAAAAAAATACAGAGGACATGAATGAAAATCCGCTACAAAAGGTGATGACTGGGATAACTGCTGTAGCTGTTCATCAAAAAGAAGTGTAAGCTCCAGATCTGGTTTCCACTAACCTTGAGGAATGTATAAAGTATTAGACCTGACTAAAATAAATGAAACACTGATACAATATATCAACTCAAACAATAAAAGGCTGAAAAAAATGGAAGAAGCTTGAACAGTACTCAAAATGATAGAACTGCAAAACTCAGAGGCTGAAATGAAGAAAAGGCTGTAAGAACATGAGACTGCACAAGAAGAGATGTTTTAAAAAAATAGAATTAGAGGACAGAGCACATAGATAAAATCTGAGATTTATTGCTATACCTGAGAAGCTGGAAGGAACAGACTGTATTAATTTCATGAAAGCACAAATAAGCAACTGGACTGGTATTCCATAACAGGAATTGTTAAGTGAAAGGGCACATTGTGTGTATGCTCCAAACTTGACTGTGAGAAAACAGCCTAGAACTTTAATAGTAAAAATGCAGTCTTACCAGCAGACAGAGTTGATTTTGACAAAACTGTGTCAGAAGGACAAGTACTAAAAGTGGGAGACAGCAATTTGCTTGTGGAGGTTTACTCATTGTACACCAGGCAGAAGAATACGTTTGTTCCATTATATAGGGAATGTTGAGAAGCAGGCACGAGATTCAAACTGCTGTGTCCAGCTGTCTTCAAAATATTTTTCCCTGAAGGAACAAAAATGTTTTTTGATAAAGTACATGCCAAGGAAGACGTACAAAATTTGTTGAACAAAAAGTAAACTGTGAAACAGAAGGAGATTCTGTTCCTTGTTTTTATGGTAATAAAAACCATAGAGTGATTGTGCCAGTAAAAGTTATTGAGAGGGGGGGGGGGAAGCACAGGAGATGACTAGAAGAATTGAGAGGTACCTGGAGATGAAGCAGAGACTGGGTTTGGGAGATTGAGACTATAATACCCTACTTCATGTCATTAGCATTTGGAGACTAAAATCAGTAACTTTGAAATTGACAAAAGTGGGATTACAAAGCAATAATTATATTTGTGGAACATGACAGAATAAGAAAATCTGGAAATATTTTAGTTGTTTGGACTTTGTTAAACTTGTAGGGGACTCTGATGTATATGCCCTATTTCATGTCATTAATGTTTGGAAAAACTCAGGAGAGAGGAAGAGGAGGTAGACTGTTAACTGCAAGTAAAACAAAAAATGTGAAGTTCTATCCTGCCTTCATTCTCACTGATGTGTTCGGAGCCGATCCTGTGCTCCGACTTGGCCAAATCCTAAAGCCCAAGGTCTTCAAACAGCTCGTGGCCTACTCCCTATCCCATGATGCAATAGTGCTTCCCTCGGATCTTGTTTGCCGCTGCAACAGATCGGGTGTTCTTCGAACAGCTCTGGCAAGTATTGTGAAATTTTTGATATTTGTCTAAACTAGATATTTTCATTCCTGTTTATTGATAATTGTTAGATTACATTTAGATACTTGAGACACTTGTCTCTCTCTTGTTAGTTCTCGTTAGAGTGCTTTTTCTCCTTTTCTTGAGGCCGTTTATTTTTTTAGGCTTTTTTTCTATAAGTAAAATTTAATAGAGTTAGATTTACATAACGTGCTCCCTGTCCTTTATATGTAGCCCATTTTGTTTATTAGGGCATTAATATATATCTTTGCTTCTTGCAAATACCTTTTATTCAACCCTGCAATTTTTATTAGGGTTGTATAATAGTTGTTGAACACTTTGGTGTGTGTCATAGTTATTATAGTTTATCTTAGATCCTCCTTTATTAGGGTTATTTTTTCTTATATAGATATCTGTGTGCTGTGTGATTTTTTTTATATATATATATATATATATATATATATATATTTTTTTTTTTTTTTATTCTTACATGTAGAACTAGTTTGTTCTGGCTTGGGTAATTCTCAGTTGACATTCATGTCTGAAAAAGTTAAATCTGGGTTTATAAAATGTCCAAAATGCAGGCAGACTGTCAGTTACAGATGGCCATACACATTGTGTTTGTTTAGGTGAGCTTCACCTACAGGAAAATTGTGCCATCTGTCACTCTTAACTCTCGCATTCTTCATGAACGCAAGAGTAAACGGATAGCAAGAGTTCTCTTGAAATCTTAGTTTCACGAAGCCTTAGACAATGACAAGCCTACCAAACCTCAGAAAACTGGGTCTACTAGCTCATCATCAGAGTAGGAGCCAAAAAAGGGCTCATCAACTTCAAAGATGGCTAAATCTGGTAAGACTGCCACCTCGGCACCTAAGCTTATGGAGCCGGAGATAATTGTGATCAGTGGGAGCTTATATCTCCCCCACTTTAAAATCTCCTATCGTCCAGTCTGAGACATCATCCTTTGCTTCCTTAAGACCATTTGATAAGGACGTGGACCGAGTGGTACAGAGACTTCTTCAGTCACAGGCACTAGCTAAAATTCTATCGGGTCCGACCCTTAGGGCTTCGGAACTGACCCACACTCAACCAGTTTCTTCAATTCCTTCTCCGATTCATCCCGAAGTTTCGGAGCCAGAGTATTCAGAACCAATGATTGTGGAACTGTCGGATCCGACACCCATTGGGCTTTCAGTTCCGACTACTCTGACCTCCTCAGTACCCACCTTAGAGTCTAGGAGCTGACACTCATCGGTCTTGTCTGGAGAGGATAGTCGTGCCGATCTTTCGGTGCCGACTGCCTCTCGGTGCCTTGGCTCGGGTGTGCTCAGCACCTACCTTGGACTCAGAGCCCACGGTTTCTGCTCTGCCAAGACTGCCTGTTTCTATGGATCCAGGTGTCTCTTCGCACCGGAGCTGCAGGGCTTTTGATGCCATGAGTAGGGTGTTGTCCCCTAGGGCACCCACGTCATCGGTACAAGCAATCTCCACCCCTAAAGTTCCTGTGTCTGTCTCTGCTTCACTGATCCCTCAAAAGTGTAGATACCTGGTGTCTCAGGTCCCCCCATCGGGTGAGCCCTGTTCTTCCGGGACCTCCCCAGAAGCTCCCTCTCTGATGAGTCAGAAGGGTCCCCACGTTCCCCCTCTGAAGATATCTCTCTTGGTGATATCTTAGAGATCCTAAAACAGAGGGGTAGCTGGAATATCCTTAACCCTACTGCTGATGAATCAGTACTCCTGAAGTATTTTGGGTCTCAACTCTCCACCTCTTGGGTGACTCAACTTTTTGATGAGTTGATGGAGCTTCTCTCTCGAAAGGTGTTGGGAGTCCCCGGATACCATAGAACCAGTCCCTTGGAGGTCAAATAAATTTAAGTCACCACAGGACAAGGCTTTCCTTGCCAAAGGAGTACCTGTTGATGCTATGGTGGTGGCAGCTGCCATTAAGAAGGAGGTATCTGAGACCTTCCACATCTGTTTATCCTCCTAACAGGGATTCTAGGATCATGGACAGGTACGGAATGCACATGTTTAGTTCAGCGGCCTTTACTCTTAGATCCCTGAGCTATCTCTCACATTTCACCAGACTATACAGAGATCTCCTTAAGGAGTTAGGAGATGCTCTACAGGGTGCGGTAGCTACGGGGGTCTCAGATAAGGTAACCTCCCAGCTTACTACCCTAAATTCCCTTCTAAACTTTTCCATGCTTCTGATTTCATGTGGAGCAGATGGAATGAGTTGGGCAGTGGGTACAGGAATTGCTCTGAGGAGACACTCCTGGATGTGCTTATGTTCCTTAGCGGAGCCCTACAAGTCATCCTTTGTAAACAACCGCCTTTGATGGTTCATCACTTTTTTGACTGAAAGTGAAGGAAATGCTTACCAGGTGTGAGTAAGATGGAAAGACTGTCTGATGTAGGAGTCCATTTTTCCACTCCTACCAGACCTTATCCTAAAGGTCAGAAAAGTGGGAAAATGTGGTTCCGTAAAGCCCAAGGAGTTTTCTTTGACACACATGGTGAAACCCCCTCTAGAGGCAGAGGAGGGGGCAATAATGGGGGATGCCGACCACGTGGCAGAGGGGGCCTGCAGAACCACGGTGACATGGATCAGTTCTTTGGCAAGCCCTTCCAGCGCTCCTGAAAGGAGGCCCACCTGTCCATCTCTGGAGGTAGTCGGGGGACGCTCATCTTTGTACCCAGACACCTGACTAAAAATCACAAAAGATCGGTGGGTAGAAAGCATAATATCCAGTGGATACACTATTCTCTTTACTACCGCTCCAACCCCTGTGAAAAAAATCCCAGATGTTCCACCCAATCACAGGGAACAGGCAACCATAGAGATTACAAAGTTGCTAGAAAAGAGAGTCATCCAACCAGTCCCAGCAGACCAGAAAGGATCTGGAACTTACTCAAGGTTCTTTAGTTCCATAGAAAACAGGGGACTGGAGACCAATTTTGGATCTCAGCAAGTTGAACAAATCTGTCAAGAAAACAAAGTTTTGGATGGTCATGCTACAGTCTATATTTCCTTTTCTAGGAAAAGACTATTTGATTTGCTCACTAGATCTCCAGGATGCATACTACCATATAAAGATGGACGGAACATCCAGGGATCATCTGCACTTTTGGCTTGGAGCCAGTCACTATCAGTTTCGGGCTCTCTCCTTTGGTCTTACTGCAGCCCCCAGAGTGTTCACCAAATGCATGGCAGTAGTCACGGCTCACCTGAGGCAGTTAGGATTCCAGGTGTTTCCATATTTAGACTGGCTCCTCACCTCCACCACCAAGCATCAACTCATACACGCAAGGGAGACGACCTTAGATCTTTACAGTAGTTTGGGGATTACTATAAACTGGGATAAATCTGCTTTACAGCCATCCAAACGTACCTTCTTTATCAGAGCGGATTTCAACACAGTTTCCATGACCTTAAAACTTCCAATGGAAATAGTGGTGAGCCTTCGACAACAGATTCTGAATCTCATCTCATCCCCAAACACAGGGCCCCAGTTTCAGTAGTGCTCAAATTACTAGGGACCGTGGCAGCAGCCATCATTGCCATTCCATTAGGCCGAATGCACATGCGAATACTGCAATGGCTGGTTGTGTCACAATGGTTTTATCACACAATGGTTTTATCAGGAACTTCCATGGTCTCACCACATCATAATAGTCATGCAAGAAGGATCTTCATAGGTGTCTCACCTCTCCTCAAGTGACAATAGGACGTCCCTTTGTTCTTCCAACCTCTGTTGCCACTGTGACCACGGATGCTTCCCTGGGGGGGGGCATTTTCAAGGAAGGACAGCCCAAGGCACGTGGGAGAATCATGAGGCTCATCTGCATATCAGTGCCCTACAGATGAGCGGTACTTAAATTTTCTACCTCTAGGGACTATTTTATTACAGATGGACAATATGTCAGTGGTCTGCTACATAAACAGGGAGGAACCAGATCATACCCCTTATGTCGAGAGGCCTTGAGAGTATGTCAGTGGGCAATTTTCACAGTGCTTTCTGATAGCAACGCACATTCCGGGGAGGTCCAATGTGATAGCGGACAAATTGAACAGAACAATACTGTCTCCTCACGAGTGGTCCCTGAAAGAAGTAGAAGGCTGGGTAGCCGAAACCGGTCTGAATAATGTAATTTTTCATTTACTTTACTTGGTCTACAAGTGCCTTATGTACTCTTCCTGCTGGTCTTTGGTGTTTTGAAAGACACTAAAGATTCCCTGCAGACTGCTCTGTCAGAGATGCTGGGTGAGCAAATTGGAGTAACTAGTGAAATAATTTTTTTCAGCTATGATACAGAATTGGAATTGCCTAGACATAGGAAGGCCTTTTGTGAGTCTAATTATGATCACTACCAAAAAAGCAATTACTAAAAAATGGAAATCGTCTAAACCAACTTTACTAGAAGTGAAGGGGAACTGGGATCTTTAGAAAAGGGTAGGGGCAAATTGGATAGGAAAAAAATGGTAAATGTGGGTCCAGTACATGCAGAGGAGGAAAGAGGTTTAAAAGAAGGCTGGATTTGAATGCGCTATGTAATGTCTAACACTGACTGGAGATGTCAAAAGTGATGTATGATATTTGCAGCTACAATTGTGTTGGCATGGTTTGGAATGTATAATTTGCAACTTTGTGTCACAATGGTTTATTTTCATTTATATAAATTAACATGATACTTTAATAAAGATGTTTCTTGCTTAAAATATAAAAAATAAATGAAAAGGTGACATATGGAAGCACACACAGATGGTCTTTGCTGCCAGTCTGAATGCCATTATTGAATGTCTGTCCGAATGCCCTTATGCTGTGCAGGGCACCATTCAAGCTTTATTTTCTCACCCAGGTAGGGAAGGGATTTTATTCCAGAATGCTTTTGGTCCCACAAAAGGATGAGGGCGCATGAAGACCAGTTCTGGATCTTTACTGGCTGAATACCTTTAACATCCCTTCCTTTTTGGATGTTATCTCTGCAGACATTATTTCCTCTTATTCTTCCCCTGACCTTTCTGGTATCTTTGAATCTCAAGGATGAATACCTTCACGTCCTCATCCATTCCCTCTTTGGGAGGTTTTTATGTTTCCCCATCTCTTCCTTGCATTTTCAGTTCTATGCTTTGCCCTTTGGCCTTTCTACTGCCGCAAGGGTATTCCCCAAATGCCTCACTTCTGTCATTGCTTTATGCAGGATCTGAGGTATTCATATTTTTCCCTGTCTAAACAACCTGCTTATTCAAACTCCTTCCTCCAGCAGTCTGGTTCAGGATCTCAAGTTTACTACATCCCTGTTACAAAGTCTGGCATACCTCTCAACTGTCCAGATTTTTGCCTCATATTTTTGGTCTGTTCCTCATAAAATTTGTTTTTTTTGGCAACATTTGTGGTTTTCTGAGAAGTCACTAAGAACTGAAGTCACTTGATAATGTCATGCATTTGAGTTTGACGTCATAGTCTTCAGAAAAAAAAACATGCTAACACAAACCTCTTTATAAGTTTATAAGAACAGACTGTCTCTGTTTTGGGGCCTTTATCCCCCTGTTATTTTAGGCTTTGTCAAAATTTCTTACTCTAAGAAGTTGAGAGGTATGTAGTTTGGGTTTCACCAGAAACTTCCAGAAATCAGTTCAGACACCTTCCCAGGAAGATAGTTTCCTCTGCTGCAGACTTCAGACAGTTGCCATGCTGGCATATTTGCCTGCGCCCAAAGCTCTGTCTATAATTACCTTTTTCTAATCCCTTCTTCCTCTGCCTTGTGTCATGGTCAGGGACGTAATCAGGGTTCTGGGATTCATGGCTTCCACCATTACCATGCTCCTTTTCAACAGGTTCCATACGAGGGAACATCAGTGGTACCTCAAAATCAGTGTGGCTTCACCATTGCCACCCCTGGATTTCCTGGTACCTTTCCTTCCCTGTCTCAAGATTGAGCTTCAGTAGTGGATTCGTAAGCTTTCACTCAACCTGAAGCTTCCTTTTCAAGTTACATTTCCTACTCGAGCTCTTTACAGATGCCTCAGACAAGGGGGTGGGGTGTCTCCTTTGGCCCCCTAAAGGTTCAGGGTTCATGTCCTCCTGTTCAGAAGTCAGACCACATCAGCATAAAGAAGATGATGGCTCTATTCCTGGCTATGCAAGCCTTTTATTCCTTCTTTCATCCTGGGCCCCTCAAAGTTTTTACAGTGATGTGGTATGCCAACAAACAAGGGGGCACAAAGTCCTGTCTTCTTTGCAGACTAGTTCTTCAGATCCGGGATCAAGCTATCCAGTATCAAGTGGCTCTTCAGGCAGTTTATATTCCCTCTGAGCACAATCTAGTGGCAGACTCCTTAAGCAGGTCCAGCACACAAGCTTGTGGATGAATGCTTCACAGAGATGGGGTATTCCTCAGGTAGATCTTTTCGCCTCTCCTGTGAACAGAAAACTTCCTCTAGTTTGAGTCTGACTTGGAAAATGGATGATGAAGGGGATGTTTCCACAAGTCTAGCACATGATCAGACAAGGCTCTCACAAAATCTTGCTAATGACTTCCTTTTGGCCCAGACAGCATTGATTCCTCCTGTCTCTCTTGGCCAGGGGCAGTCACCACAAGTTACCTCACCAGGTGGATCTTCTCACACTAAACAAGGGGTCTCTTATCAATCCTCACTTGTCCACTTGCCAACTGTCGCTGTGGGTGATAGGAACTTAGATCCCTTTCAGGCACCTCTTTCCTGCCGACATGCTTCAAGTTCTGCGGGAGGCCAGGAAACCCACTACCCGAAAATCATATATGTCCAAATGGAAGCTATTTTCCATATGGTGCTTCTCTCATCATCAGGATCTCTATCTGTAGAGGATACTCAATTCTCTCTCTCTCATTTGTGTCATCTACTCTATGCTGGGTTAGCATGTTCTTCAGTTAAAGCTCACCTGTCTACAGTTTCTGCTAGTCTGTCCTTAACTCCTCCTCTGGCCTCTTGATTTGAGGTCAAGCAATTTCTTAAAGGCGTCCTTCATGTCAAGCCTCCCAGGAAGCCTGTTCCACCTTCCTGGGACTTCAGTTTTGTAATTAAATAAAAAATTGACCCCGGCTTCTTTTAAGCCTGCTTCTTCAGCTGCCTTATAGTGTGTCTAAACTTCAGGCTGTCATGGCTATTCCTCCTTTGTTAGTTTTTCACAGAGACAGGGTGTCTCTTCATACTAATCCTTTTATGCGCCACGTGGTCAGCGAGTTGTGCTTTAGTCTGTCTATTCATTTTCTTTCCTTTTTCGCAGTCCTGACAGTGAGAAGGTTCTTTTCACACCTTGGATTTGCATAGACAGCTCAGATATTTGAATAAAACTAAATTATTTGCAAATCTGAGCAACTTTTTGTTTCCTTTAATCCCAAGACTTTGGGTTTGGCTGTTTCTAAGCAAGCCCATCTGTTCATGGATTTCTTTTTGTTTTTTTTCTTAGCAAATGTTTTCATCTGTAAATGTGCATTTTTACTAGGGCACTTCCCTCCTTGCTTTCTTTTTCAAGTTTCTGGATACCCATCCCATACTTGAAGCTGCAATTTGGTCCTCTGTTCATACTTTCACTAAGCATTACAAGTTGCATATTATTTCTAGGGCCAGGGCAGGTTTTGCTAGGGCCATCCTGCATCTGTTTGGAGAGGGCTGTTTTGTACTTTTCTTCTACCAGGCTTCCTGTTAAGCTGTTGTACTCTTCCTTGGGTAAATAATAGTGCATAATAGTGATATGGAAGGACGTGGCACAGTTATGTAAAATCTTAACATAACACTAGATATCCTTCTGTTGCAGTATTCAGTTCCTCCCTCCTACCTCCTCTGTCCCAAGTCTTGCCCTGTATTTTTTTTTTATCTCCTAGCCAAGGGGTTCCTGTTATTTTTCCTTCTGGATGTACATGTTCTCCATGTCCCTGAGGGTATTCTGTTCCTCGTGAGGCTTTTCAGTTGCGAGTGTGTGATCCGTACGTCGCCTTTGTGCCCAGTGTCTTGCCTAGGGAGCATACGTGTGGCGTACGGTGCCTATAAAAAACTAAAGGCTTTGGTATACTGGCTGTAGCTCCTTAGGTAAACGATGCAGCAATGAAGAGAAGGGGCATCTACCGTTATGGTAAGGTTTTACACAGCTGTACTTATGTATGTGTCAAATCATGTGGACTGTGCATATAGTTTTTTTCTGTACCAGTTATGTCATGGGTTGTTTGAAAACACAATATATTCTCATTTCTTTAGTGCTTTGCTACACATTAATCTCTTTCTAAACAGCTAGAAGACCTATTTATTCCATTGTGGTATAAACATTTAGTTCATTATTCTATTTTGTTGCTTAATGTTATGCTGTTTAGTTTTTTTTTTTTAATTTTTTGCTTCTTTAGCTTTTTTCCAAGACCTTTGTTGGTAGAGTGCCTCCTCTTTGCCAGTTCCTGCATTCCAGAGAGTAAGGTGTGTGATGCATTTTGTTGCATTTAGGCTGCTCCCAATACAGCTGAGCAAGATTAAATCCATGTATCTGTACAAACGTCTTACCTGCTGAAAATGATCAAGTCAGGGGACTTACCTTTTCCTCAGGCTAATTTCCGTTCATTTTATGAATCTCAAGTAGTATTGAGCCCATTACTTGAGTATGCACACAGCTGCACTTTACTGAATTGAGCATTACCCAGTTTTCCTCTCTGACAAGTAAAACTGAACAAGTATGCTGTTCCTAGGTGTTGGTTTGTAGTGCCATGATATTTGATTGAGGAGCTAGGTGGCATGGCCTCATTGTTTTCTCTGCCTGATAGCTTACAGAAGCTAATGTATTCATGCAGATTCTGTGCCTCTGTATGTAATTCACACACAAAGAATGGTGAAGATGCTACGAAATTATCTGCTGTTGCACTTAGCATTTTCCCATCTAAGAGTGTATACTGGATTATGAACTTTTGCTGTAAATTTTGCGTGTTGAATATTTTTCTGTAATCATGATGTATTATTCTTACAGCAACTGGCTTTGCCTCAGCACATAAAGATCACTGTGACCAGGAAAACCTTGTTTGAGGACTCTTTTCAACAGGTAATGAACTTCAGATTTTCTGTGTGTCATGAAAGTGATAAACCACTGTGAAATGGATTACTCTTTTTCTGTATTAAAACATAAATGACAACAGTGGGTTAACGTGATCATGAATGTGAGAAGCACATTTTCCAAAGAAAGCTTTCTTAGATTGTATGTGTGTGTCATTCTGGTCGATCAGTCACTGGTCTGTCCATGGGGTCTGTTTTTCCTTCTCTCTCTCTCTCTCACACACACACACACACACACACACACACACACACACACACACACACACACACACACACACACACTCTCACACACATATGTGTGGTGATTTTGACTGAATCACAAATTACTAGAAATGTAGCTTTGGTTAAGCTTCTGGTGTCATAAGGGCATCCAGTATCTGTCTGCCTGGGGTGACATGATCGACAGACCACGATGCTTTGCCAGAGATGGCCTACACCTGTCACCCTTGGGATTCCAGATACTGGCTAAGGCTTTTGCCACCCTATAGTGCCTTTTTTTAGGCAAGGTTCAAATGACAAATTCACCATCGTAAAAGGTGCAACCGAGCAAAATCTGAGGGTAATGCTACTCAATGCTAGAAGTCTAAACCTCAAAATGCACTCACTCGAGGCACTCCTTAAAATGGAGAACATCGACATCTGTGCAGTGACAGAGACCTGATTCAAGGCTCCAGAGAGCACCCCTGTATTACCAGGCTATAATTCATACCACACCTTTCAGCCACCTAACCTGGACTGAAACACTAAAGGCAGAGGCTTGTCCGTATTCATTAAGGATATCCACACCTCCAGGCTAGCTCCTCAGCATAATGCATCCGAGATTATTCTAGTGCAACTAACTCTGGGCAAGACCGCAATCCAAATTGTAGCTTGCTACAGATCCCCCACCATGCCTCAGGATTCCCACTCCTTTCTTGATACACTGGAAAATATTAGGGTACAACCCAACACCCTAATGGGTAATTTTAACTACCCCACCATTAACTGGGAAAACTACTCGTGTACCAACTCTTTTGCTCAACGTTTTCTGGAATTCATAAATTCCAATGCCTTGGATCAACTTATCCACACCCCCACCAGGGGCAGCAGTATCCTAGACCTGATCATTACCAACATGAGCGACTGATGTTCCACACAAGAGGTCAATTCGTCAGTCAGATCCGACCACAAGCTAATCACCCTAGACATCCACATCCCACCTCCACCCTCCATTAGGTAAACCACCGTAAAAATGTCTCCAAAGCCAACTTCTCAAGACAGAAATGGCAAACTTCACGACACCCATGCAGACGGACAATAGAGGTACGACTGAATCCTACCAAATGCACTGTATAACCACTTACACGAGTGCATGGATCATGCTATCCCTAACAGAACCAAGATGCTCTCCTCCAAAAAAAGGAAACCAATCTGGTGGTGCCCTGCCATAAACAATCTCTACAACAGAAGAAAGTGTTGCAAAAAAGAGTAAAATCCCATGATTGGAGGAACTCCCTGGTCAGCCTCAGTAAGAAGCTGAGATCCCTCATAAAATCCTCAAAGCTAGTTACAAAAACAAAATTGACACTGATTCTAAAGACAACCACAAAGCAATCTATAGCTATGTCAAGAATCTCAGTGGCAACACTCAGATCTGCTCTGAGTTGCAGCACAATGGCACTAAATATACAGAACCAACTGATATTGACAACTTCATGGCAGATAGGTTCAGTGCCAACTTTACCCCCCTCTCACCCCCTGAAGGGCCCATGTCTATACTGGAAGAATGCAAAGTTCCTGTAATCATGGCTGCACAGGTAAAAAAAGCACACTTTCCAAAGCCAAGAACAGCAGCATCCATGGGACCTGACAACATCTCAGACTGCGTTCTACATGAACTACAGAACAAACTGGCACCCAACTAAATACGATGTTCAGTCATAGCCTCACCTTAGGCTTTGTGCCCACTGAATGGCGCACAGCGACGGTTATCCCACTCTGCAAAGGGGGAGCCACCATGGACCCCGGGAACTACCGCCCCATTAGCCTGGTCTGCAAGGCCATGCAACGTATCATCATGAAACTTATTAACAAAGACATTGGTAATCTCCAGACTCTGGACCCCACCCAGTTCGGGTTTGTAAAAGGCAGATCATGTCTCCTAAACCTGATAGACATCTTTGAAGCAGTCACCAAAGCCGTAGATGAGGGGAAGATGGTTCACACAGCCTATTTAGATCTCGCCAAAGCTTTTGACACCATCCCCCACTCTGGAATTATAGATAAACTCGCCAAACTAGGTATAAATCCCTATGTCACAAGATGGGTTGCCAACTGGCTCACTGACAGAACCCACACTGTAAAAGTAGCAGACTCCAAATCTGACTTCAGACCAGTGACAAGTGGAGTACCACAGGGTTCAGTCCTGGGTCCTCTCCTGTTTGGTATCTACTCTGAAGTACAGGCTAACACAGAAGATCTTTGGCTAGCAAAGTTCGCAGTTGGCTGCAAACTAGGAGCCATAATCGAAAATCCTAATGATGTGGACATCCTACAAAAGGGCCTCACTGAGACAGATGTCTGGTGTAAAAGCCATGGCCTCAAACTGAATGCCAAAAAGTGCATTGTCATCCCCTTTGGTAAAAACTCTGAACCCATTAACTACCACATAGGTGGTAGTCTACTTAACACCGAAAGTATGATGAGACCTTGGGACACAGGTGGACAGCAGTGTCTCCTTTGATAATCACATTGCCACAGTAGCCTGGAAATCCTTCTACATGGCACACCTCATCACAAAAGGTTTCTCATCCAGGAAAAATGCTCTAAGGACCTAAACTTTGTCACCACAATAAACAGAACATGCTAGAGGGATAGATTCCTGTCCCAGAGACTTCCCATACTCTGGAACAAACTACCTATCTGTATCAAACAAACCTTCTCATTAGCACTCTTCAAGAAAAATCTTGATTGGATGGGAAATAGGAAATTCACCCCGGGGATCACTTCTGTGGCTCTGCTTGACAGGGGCACAGGAAAATAATTTTCTTGGGTGGCGAAAGTCAGGGTACCTTTTTGGCTAGGCTTATATAGGCCCTAGGGCCAATAGCCTAGTACCTACCTATGAACCTATAATCACCATACGGATCACTGCTCTAGTAGTATTTATTATCTATGGGAATTGGTCACAGATTACATAACTTTTGAACATCCCTTGAGCAGGGGTGAGCTCCTGCTCACACATTCTAGCGTGTATGTAAATGAGATATCCTTCCATTCACTGGTTTTAATATTCCTTATGTCTGGGATTCCCTGTCTCTGGTACCCGACATCCGGCCACTATACAAAAAACAACTGTTGCTTTAAGGTACTTCATACATCACATGTATGCTCCTTACATAGTGTGGGGCATAAAGGTGACATCCGGACATAACCATCCTCAGAACTTTTGCCGCCAGTCCAAATGCATCTCTCATAGGTTCATAGGTTCATACTAGGCTATCTGCCCTGGGGCATTTATAAGCCTAGCCTGAGTGTGTTTGGCTTTCGCCACCCTTTAACTTGAGTTTGCTGTGCCCTTTTTAAGGTTAGTTTACTGTGCCTCTATCTAGCAATGACACAGATGTAATCCCCGGGGTAAACCATCCACTCATCAAGATTTCTCTTGAAGAGAGCCAGTGAGGTGCTCTGCCTAACATGGACTGGGATTCTCTTCCAGAGCGACGGGAGCTTCTGGGTTATGAATCTGTCCCTCCAGCATGTTCTATTTATTTCTGTGCTGAGGTTCAAGTCCCTCGAGCACGTGGTTCTAAGGGATTTAGATTTTCTGAGATGGAGCATGTCCATTAATTCTGGGTTTGACATAGCTTTGTATGTCAGGCATAGATCGCCTCAAAGTAGGCGGTATGCAACTGAGTAGAGCTGGAGTTTTTTTAACCGGGCAGCATATGAGATCTGTTTGAGTCCCTTGATCCTCTTTGTGAGGTACTTTTGGGGTCTTTCTAGTTGCTGCAGGTGTCGGGTAAGGTACATCCCAAAAGGGGCATTGTATTCTATGATGGGCCTGATGAGGGATGAGTAAAGGGGTACTATTACGTCACTTGATCTGGATGTGAATCCTTTCGTAATAAGGTGGGCTATCTAGAAGGTCTTTCTAACCACTTTGGCAATGTGGTTGTCAAAGGAGAGATTGCTATCAACTTGGGTCCCCAGGTCTCTAATTACTACTTCCGTACTTAATGGGTTACCACCTGTGTGGTAATTTGTGGGCACTTTGTTTTTGCCAAAGGGTATGACTATACACTTGGCGTTTAGATTTAGGCCATGGCTCTGGCACCAGTTATCTGTCTCTGTGAGACCTTTTTGGAGGATGTTCGTGTCAGCTGGAGAGTCAATTATGGCACCCAGTTTGCAGTCATCTGCGAACTTGTTCAGCCATAGTCCTTCCGTGTTGGCCTGTACCTCAGAGAAATATATGCTGAACAAGAGAGGTCCCAGGACAGAGCCTTGTGGGACACCACTTGTAACCAGTTTCGAGTCTGACATTGCTCCGGCAACTCTGACTCTGTGGGTTCTGTCTTTGAGCCAGTTAGCAACCCATCTTGTGACATAGGGGTTTATATTCAAGCTGGATAGCTTATCTATGATGCCCGAGTGGGGTATTGTGTCAAATGCCTTTGCAAGGTCCAGATAGGCTGTGTGGACTACCTTCCCTTCATCTATGGCCTTGGTGACCGTTTCGAAAAAGTCGACCAGGTTCAAGAGGCAGGATCTGCCCTTGACAAACCTGAATTGGGTAGGATCTAGTGTCTGTAGGTCCCCAATGTCATTGTTTGAGTTTCATGATGATCCTCTCCATGGCCTTGCAGATAAGGCTAGTCAGGCTTATGGGGCGATAGTTACCAGGGTCCGTTGAGGCACCACCTTTGTGGAGTGGGACCACTGTTGCTGTACGCCATTCTTTGGGTACATATCCTGTAGTGAGGCTGAGATTGTACAGCAGTTTTATGTGAGGGTTTAGTTCTTCCTGGAGTTCATGTAGGACGCAACCCGGGACACCATCTGGTCCCATTGAAGCAGTGTTTTTTGCTTTGGAGAGGGCGGCTTTCACCTGAGCATCTTAGATGTCAGGGAGGCTGCACCCTGCTGGGATAATATTTGCTCTTTTTGGGGGGAAAGGGGGGGGGAGTTTGCACTGAACCTGTCTGCCAGGATGTTGGCAATGTCTGTGGGTTCAGTGTATTTTTTGTCATTTAGAATCAACTCTGAGCATATCTGGGAGTTGCATCCCAGGTTCCTAACCTAGCTAAAGAAGGCCTTGTGATTGTCTTTAGTGTCATGTGCAATTTTTCTCTCGAAGCTGGCCTTGGATGTTTTTTTTGCTAGTACTGATCAGAGATGTCTTCCCTTTTAGGGATTTTGCTCTATCATGCAGTGGCTTCCTCCTTCTGTTGTACAACTTTTTTATGGCTGGGGTCCACCAGACTGGACGCCTGCCTTTGGACGATTGGGTCTTGGTTTTGTTTGGGATAGCATGATCCATGCATTCTTGGAGGTGCCCATAGAATGCGTTTATATAGGATTCTGTGGTTTGGGCCGTAGTTTCCACTGGTCTGGGGGCCTAGAAGGATTCCACCTCGGTTTTGAGAAGTGTGAAGTTCGCTTTTGAGAAGTTTTTCACTGTGGTTTTCTGGGCTGGGGGTGGGGTCGGGATTTGGATATCCAGTGAAATTAATTTATGGTCTGATCTTACCAATGAGGGGTATACTTTTGGTGTGGAGCATAGGGTCCCCATGTTGGTGATGATCAGGTCAAGTATGTTTTCCCCTCTTGTGGGCGTTGACTAGTTGTTCCATGGCATTTGAGTTTATAAATTCCAGGAACCTTTAGGATAGGGTGTTGGAGCTTGAGTAATGCTCCCAGTCTATGTTTGGGTAATTGAAGTCACCCAATATAATGGTGTTTGGAGAGATCTTCATGTTCTCCAATGTTTTCAGGAAGGCCGAGTGGGATTCCTGATTTTGAGACGGAGGTCTGTAGCATGCTATAAACTGAAAGGTAGTTTTGCCCACTGTTAGTTGCACATGGATGGTTTCTGATGCTTCGTGCAACGCCACTAACCTGGAGGTGTGGGTATCCTTGATGAATGTGGATACTCCCCCCTCCCTTTGTGGTTCGGTCCGAGTTTTGGGGCCAAAAAGCATGATATGAGGTGTAACCTGGTAGTGCTGGGGTACTCTCTGGAGCCTTGAACCAGGTTTCTGTCACTGCGCAGATATCTATGTTCTCCATACTGAGGAGAGCTTCAAGTGCATGCATTTTGAGGTTTAGACTTCTGGCGTTAAGCAGCATTACCCTTAGTTTCTTGTTCTTTGTGTTTTCTATGGAGGTGGGTTTGTCTTTTGAGCCTTGCCTAAACTCTCGATTGTGTGTTTGAATGCCTTCATCCTGTTTACTGGTTTCCAAGCAATTGCAGATAAGTGCCCTGTTGGAATTTCATTTTTTCTTGACTTTTGGTTACTTCTGGGGTTTCATGTCATCCAGGAAGGGTAAATGCCCATGCAGGAGACATATTCCCCGTATGGACTGCCGCGAACAGTGTTTATTTTGCCAACTTTTTCCTTCTCTCCACAAACTGCCAGTGAGAGGGTGGTGCATACTTTAGATTGTGTAGACAACTCAAATTTTATTTGCATAAGACTGTCTGTTAGAAAATCTGAACAGTTCTTTGTATCTTTTCATCCTAGGTTTAGCTGTATCCAAGCAAACTATTTCTTCTTGGATTTCAAAGGCTTTGTTGTGTTATACTTTTCATGGTAAGAGCCTTCCTTCTTCTGTAAAGGCTCAATGTTAAGTTGTCATTCTCGCATTCATTCTTGCTGGATGGGTTCGGAGCCGATCCTCGGCTCCGACTCTGCCTATACTATAGCTCAAGAGCTATTTTTACCGGCTCGAGGCAGCCCTATATCCCACAATACCATGCGCTAGCTCCCCAGATCTCGTTTGCCGCTTCGCTACGAGGTTGTCTTTTTTTACCGGCTCAGGTCAGTAAGGAGTTTTACTTAATTGAACTAGTTTTCAGGTATTTTTTTTCCCAGTAGCTATCTTTGTCTAGGTCCCTACTGATTACCTTATTCTTGAATCCCCTTCTTTTGTAGCCCTTCTTCCCTTCTTTAGTTCATTTTTTATCTTGGGCCTACGGGCTTTACCTCAGTTTCCCCACCCCTTCCTATCTGTGTGTGTGGGTTTAGTCAGTTCCCTTAACTATTTTTATATTTAATTTTAAATTGAGTGTGTGTGTGTGTGTGTGTGTGTGTGTGTGTGTGGACTGACTGTGTTTTTTTTTACTGTGGTCAAGACTATGTCCAAAGACTCTAAGGTCTCGGGATTCAAGAAGTGTGACTCGTGCTGTCAGAAAATGTCCCTGACAGACGGTCACACTTCTTGTGTCTATTGCTTGGGGCCTTTACACCTGCAGGACTCTTGTTCCGTTTGTCACGGATTTAGTTTGAGTCCTGCAGGAGAGGCGTAACAAGCTTATTCTAAGGGGCTTGTTAAAGCCTGATGACTCCCCGTCCAAGTCTGGTTCGGGGAAGTCATCAAAAACCGCCAAACCCTCGGCTCCAGCTTCTGAGTTGAGGGCTGGCGTTATCGAGATGGCTCCGACCTCTGTTCCGGCTGGCTCTGAGGCGAGCAAAGTGGTTTCCGCTCCGAAACCATCATCGGAGCCGACCCCAGTGGGCAAGCGCTCTAGGTCCCCCTCCCTAGAGTCCGTTAGATCGGCTCTGAGATCCCCTCTCTTATCGGAGCGGAGTCATAGGACTCATTCATCGAGGTCATCTAGGCTTTCTGACCATGACATCGAGAGGGTGGTCAGTAGACTCATAAAATCTCAGGCACTGGCCCAAATGCTCCAGAGCCCATCTCAACAGACTGTGGCTCCTTCGATACAATTATCTATTCCTCCTCCTCCGACTCATCACTCGAGCTCGGAGCCAGAGTTTCTCGGAACCGTGACCTTGCCTACGTCGGAGCCGATACTTCCTCCTTCGGCTCCGGTGTCGTCGGCTCCGACCTCTTTATTGGTTCCGTCCGTGGAGAGGTCCGGGCGCCGAGACTCCATTGTCGGCTCCGAGGGGACGAGTGGCATCGGACCCTTGTCCGACCCCACTCTCCCTCTCGGAGCTTCAGCTCTGGATAGTTCGGCCCCGACATCATTCTCGGAGCCTTCTCTGTCGGCTCCGGGGTTGGTTCCGGTCTCTTCGGAGCCGGTGCTACCTTTGGTGTCTGATAGGGGAGCCTTCGAGGTGATGAGGAGTGTGCTGGACCTAGTGTCCACTCCAAGGTTAAGTTCTGCGGCTCCTCCCTCCATAGTGCCTGTTACGGTCTCTGGCCATTCTCTTGCACCTGTCAGCAGAGATCCAAAGCCTGGGGTACCCACTTTGGGTGTCTCCTCCTCTTCCGAGGGCTCCCCTGAAGTTTCAGGGGAACCCCCTAGGAAAAGAAAGTGCAAGAGGAAGCACATAGACTCCCCCGAGTCTGTCACGTCGGACACCGACTTGGATGAGTCGGAAGGTTCCCCCAGATCCCCCTCTGAGGATGTCTCCTTTTCAGACATCCTGGAAATCCTAAGACAGAGGGGAAATTGGTCCACTCTCAAACCTTCCGAGGACGAGTCGGTTTACCTTGATGCTTTTGGATCTCGCCCTTCCACCTCCTGGGTGTCTCCCCCTTTCGACCCACTAATGGAGGTAGTGGCTAGAAAGGCGTGGGCAGCTCCTGATTCAATGGAACCTACCCCTAGGAGGCCTTCTAAATTTATTTCTGCACCAGATGATAAATCCTTTCTCACCAAAGGTGTTTCAGTTGATGCTATGGTGGTAGCAGCAGCCACTAAGAAGGAATTGGCTGATCCTTCTGTATCTGTTCATCCTCCTAACAAAGAGTCCAGGACCATGGACGACAGGTACGGCAAGCGGACCTTTGCTTCAGCGACCTTTTCTATGCGATCGCTGAACTATTTATGTCATTTCACCCGCCTTCAAAGAGACTTGCTCAAAGAGCTGGGTGAAACGGTACGGGATCCTTCTGCTGCGGGGTTTAAGGACAAAATAAACTCTCAGCTGGCTACCCTGAACTCCATTGTTAACTCCTGCATGCGGCTAATTTCTTATGCAGCCGATGGAGCGAGTAGGGTCGCTGGTACAGGCGTTGCGTTAAGACGTCACGCTTGGATGCGGCTCTGTAACTTTGCCGATCCCTTCAAGGCGTCCTTCACTAACACCCCCTTTGATGGTTCGGAATTGTTCGGACCTCAAGTGAAGAATACCCTCACCAGATGCGAGCAAGATGGTAAAACTCTCTCTGCTGTGGGAGTCAATTTTTCCACGCCTTCTAGACCTTATCCTAAGGGACTGAAGGGGGGAAAGATGTGGTTCCGCAAACCCCAGGGAGTCGCACCTGCCGCACGTGGTGATTTTCCCCCTAGAGGCAGAGGGGGAAATAACAGACGCCGCCCCAGAGGCAGAGGGGGGGGTCCTCAGAACCAGGGTTCTAGGGAATCTTTTCCTGATCAACCCTTTCAGCATCCCTGAGAAGCTGCCCGACTGTCCGCCTTCGGAGGCAGTCGGGGGAAGATTATCTCTGTACCCGGAAGCCTGGCAATCCCTCTCCCAAGACACATGGGTACAGAAGATCATATCCGAGGATTACAAAATCCCCTTTACCATCCCCCCGGTACAATCTCCAAAACCCCTACCAGATGTACCACCCGCACAAAGGGGTCAGGCTCAACTAGAAATAGAAAAGCTATTAGCAAAAAGAGTCATCCAGGCAGTCCCAGCAGATCAGCTAGGGTCCGGAATTTACTCCAGGTTCTTTTTGGTACCAAAAAAGACAGGAGAATGGAGACCTATTTTGGATCTCAGCAGGTTAAACAAATCCGTGCTAAAGACAAAATTTCGGATGGTAACACTGCAGTCCATTCTACCCTTTTTGGGCAGAGACAACTGGATGTGCTCGTTAGACCTCCAGGATGCGTACTACCACATAAAGATACACAGACGCTCCAGGAGGTTTCTCCGCTTCCGGCTGGGAGTCGGTCATTTTCAATTCAGAGCCCTGCCCTTTAGTCTCACCACAGCCCCCCGGGTGTTCACCAAATGTTTGGCAGTGGTCACGGCTCACCTGAGACAGAAAGGATTCCAGGTGTTTCCATACTTAGACGACTGGCTCATTTCCGCTACCACCAAACAGGATCTCATAATGGCCAGGGATTACACTATTCAGCTTTGCAACAGTCTGGGTATTTCTATAAATTTTGCAAAGTCCTCCTTGTTGCCTTGTCAATGTATAAACTTTATAGACGCCGTATTAAACACCACAGAAATGTCTGCAACACTACCACCCCAGAGAGTGGCAGACATAAGGCGGAATGTTCAGACCCTGCTTCAGCCCAACAAAGTCCAGGTCAACCGAGTATTGAAAGGGTTGGGCCTCATGGCGGCGGCGATTCTTCTACTTCCATTCGCCCGCTTCCACATGAGGCTCCTTCAGTGGATGCTCTTTTCTCAGTGGTCTTTTCAACAGCTACCAATGACCCACAACATTTGGATAACCCCATCTTGCAAGAAACATCTCTCCTGGTGGATGGTTTCCCCTCAGCTTTTTCAGGGCAGACCCTTTGTTCTCCCCCTTCCAGTTGCCACTGTCACAACGGATGCCTCCCTGATCGGGTGGGGGGGCATTATCAGGGCAGGACGATCCAGGGCACTTGGCAACAGTCAGAATGCCACCTGCACATAAATGTCCTGGAGATGAGGGCGGTGCTTTTGATGTTGCAAGCCCTTCAGAGTTCTCTTCCCACGGGGACTATAGCAATTCAGACGGACAAATATGTCTGTGGTGTGGTACATAAACGAGCAGGGCGGAACAAAGTCCTATCCCCTCTGTCGAGAAACACTCAGACTTTGGCAATGGGTGATTTCATCTCAACGGTTTCTGATAGCAACGCACATCCCCGGGAAATCCAACGTCATAGCAGACAGATTGAGCAGAACTATCCTCATGCCTCACGAGTGGTCTCTAAATCAAGCGGTAGCAGACGGAATCTTTCGGAAGTGGGGTCAGCCTTGCTGCGACCTTTTCGCAACTCCCCAAAACAGCAAGTGCCTCAACTTCTTCACACTTTTTCCTCTGCCAGGCCAACGCCTCAGAGACGCTCTTGTTCACGTTTGGTCCCGGGGTCTTCTCTATGCTTTTCCTCCTTTTCCGTTGATCCCGCAATTAATTCAGAAAGCAATCGCATTGAGATCCAAAATGATCCTCATTGCCCCGTTTTGGCCTCGACAAGTTTGGTTCCCGTTCCTGCACAAATACCTACAGGAACAGCCTTGGCATCCGGAACCCCTTCCGGATCTGTTGACCCACCTCACGGGCAAGCTGCATCAGTCTCTACATTCCATCAACCTCACAGCTTGGTTGCTCCACTTCCAGCCATAGCCAGGCTTCCCCTCATCTCTCCTCCTGTCAGTGATATCATTCTGGCCTCCCATAAGTCCAATACTAGGAAGACTTATGCTAGTAAATGGAAGCGTTTTTCATTCTGGGCGCAAAATAGGTCCTTAGATCCTTTTCATGCACCCATTCATGAGGTTCTGGACTTTCTGGCGGAGCTTTTTCATTCTGGATCATCGGCCACTATCAGAGTACAATTAGCGGCCATTGCTAATTTTCATGTTGGACTCTCAGAAGCAAATATTATGTCCCACAAACTCTGTAAAGCTTTTCTCAAGGGCATCTTTTTGCTCAGACCTCCAGTAAAAGATCCACCTCCACAATGTGACTTGAATTTAGTTCTATCCTCACTAATTCTGCCCCCTTTTGAACCTGCAGCTTCTTGTTCCCTCAAACTACTTTCTTGGAAAACGCTGTTTTTAGTAGCTATAACATCTGCCAGAAGGGTCTCGGAACTCCAAGCCTTGTCTGTCCGTCCTCCTTATTCGGTTTTCCATAAAGACAGGGTAACTCTCAGAACAAACCCTTCCTTCCAAAAGTGCTATCGGAAGCAAATTTAAATCATTCTATTGACTTACCTGTCTTTTTCCCAGACTATACCAACAGAGCTGAACAAAAATTACATTCATTAGATGTTCGCCAATTACGGTATTACCTAGACAGGACAAAACAATTCAGAAAATCAGATCAGCTCTTTATCTCTTATGCGGCAGGTAAGAAAGGGCTTCTGGTTTCGAAAATTACCCTTTCCAGATGGCTGACATCTATTATTACCTTGGTCTATGAGTTGAGGCACAGGCAACTTCCCTCTAGGCCTAAGGCTCATTCAACCAGGGCTCTATCAACTTCAACGGCGTTTCAAGCAAGGTTACCACTAGATGCCATTTGTGCAGCGGCTACATGGGCTTCCAAACATACTTTTATTGCTCATTACAAGCTTGACTTGGCCTCCAGAAATAGAGCTGATTTTGGTTCCACTGTACTCAGGAGTCTGTTTCATTGAGCCACCCAGGACTAAGATGCTAGGGACGCTGTCCCATCCAGCAAGAATGAAGGCGAGAATGACAACTTAACATTAAGAAGTTATGTCTTACCATAACGTTCCATGTTAGTTGTCTTCTCGCCTTCTTTCTTGCGTCCCTCCCTCCTGCCCCCTAGCCTGGACAGACTCGAGATTGAGTCCTTTCTTTTTGGGGATACTATATGTTGCGTCTTTTCCTGGTATCCTTAGTGTTGCTATCAGGTAATCTTCTAATAAAGAGGGTTATAATATTTATATTATAAGATTGTTGTTTATACTATGTCTTAGCTTCCAAACGAGATCTGGGGAGTTAGCGCATGGTATTGTGGGATATAGGGCTGCCTCGAGCCGGTAAAAATAGCTCTCGAGCTATAGTATAGGCCGAGTCGGAGCCGAGGATCGGCTCCGAACCCATCCAGCAAGAAAGAAGGCGAGAAGAAGACAACTAACATGGAACGTTATGGTAAGACATAACTTCTTATTCTACTAGAGTTGTGGCTTCTTCTGGTGCTTACTTCAAGTGGTTGGATACCAAGTCTATTCTTAAAGCAGCTACCTGGACTTCTGTGCATACGTTTACCAAACACTAAAAGTTGGAATTGATGTCTGGTTTTGCTAGGGCCATCCTTTATGGCTTCTTAGAGGGCTCTGCTGGTCCTTCCTCCTCCAAAGTTTCTTCTTGAGCTTTAGCACTCTGCCAGATGTAAGAAATATTGCAACCAGTGAATGGAAAGACATAGTACAGTTGTGTAAAATCTTACCATAACAGTAAATGTCCTTTCCTTCACTGTTGCAGTATCCACTCACTCCCTCCCTCTTCCCCCAGTCCATTTCCTTCCTGGATGTGCTGGTTACCTCTTGGTTTTCCTTGGACTGGTGTTGCTACTGGGGCTATCAGTTCTGAGGATGGTACGTCCGGACATCACCCTTATGTGCTATGCTACGAGAGGAATATAGATGTGAAGTGTGGCATACCTTAAAGCAAGAGTAGGCTTTTGTATACTGGCCAGATGTCGGGCTACCCAAAGCAGGGAATCCCAGTGAAGGAAGGGACATCTACTTTTATGGTAAGGTTTTACATAACTGTACTTTCGCTTTAGTTGTACCAAGCAGTCAGATGTCTGAATATCTGCCTATCTGTCTCATTCATGCTACACTAAAAGAAAGTTAAGTACCCAGTTTGGGGAGACACACTCCCTTTTGTCACAATTTGACTTCTTATTACTGTTGAATTGCTGCTTTCTGATGAGATTGTTTATTGCCCAAGATTTTCCCAAAGTTTATGGCATTCAAGTGTGTGTGCGCGTGCGTGCGTGTTCAGGCATGAACAATGTAGAAGCCATAAAAATTGATTAAAGAACCTGTATGCAGAGGGTTCTGCCATGAAAGAAGGGCAGTGGACTGTGTAAGGTACTACACTGTCCACCCCCAGAATCACTGCCATGTAGAGCTCTGCTACTGCCTACCATAGACAATGGAATCCTGCCCCTCATTTCCACTCCGGCTTCTTTTGAAGTGTTAGAAACATCCTAGCTGGCTGCTATGGCTCCTCTGTGCATCTGATTGGTGTCTGCCTGGCACATATTTTGGTTGCGCCACAGGGTCTGTTTTCTTAGATAAACTAATCAGTCATTTAAGTTACTGCAAGGGGCCCATCTTTATTGCATGGTTTCAGGCAGATGCTTGCCCTCCAAACCCAGTGTAGTAATGGATGTCTGAAGACTGGATGCCTGACTTGCTGATACCCCATCCTTAGGCTTTGCCCCTTTTGATTATAAAGATTAAGGAGTCAGTGGTGACATAATACAGAAATAGTCCTCTGGTTACTTGTCCCCCACTTGTGGAATGGGTCTCCCAGCCAAAAGAGAGATGGTGTAACTTCACACAAGTTTCTCGGACTTTGATTTAAATTATGTAAACCTGGTTTAATGTGCTCAGATCTTCTCACTTGTACAGTATGACATGGACAGTAATGAAACTGTTGTGTAAGACTTGCCTTCCAAAGGATGTCTATGCTTGTGAAACCTTGACTCCTCTTCTTTCGGCTTTTTCCCGGGTAGGGGTCGCCACAGCGGATCACCTGTCCGCTCATGATTGGCAGTGGAGTTTTACGGTGTCGAGTTGTCAGCCCGGTGCCCAACCTTCCACAGAAGGGGCACACATGCACACACTCGCACCTAGGTCCAATTTAGAGTGTCCAATCCACCTACAGCATGTCTTTGGGATGTGGGAGGAAACCGGAGCACCCGGAGGAAACCCACGCGCCCACAGGGAGGACATGCAGACTCCGCACAGAAGGCACCCCAGCTGAGAATCAAACCAGAGAGCCTCTTGCTGTGAGGCGGCAATGCTTAACCACTGCACCACTGTGGCCGCCCTTGTGAAACCTTCACTCTAATGGGTGAGATTTCATGAGGATGGAGGGGGGATTAATGAGGTTTTAAGAATCTCATTAAAAGGTAACCTATACCTGTGGGGTAACAGAGAGCCTAGGCCAAAAGCTGTTCACCAGTATTCCGATCATTTGAGGATACCTTCCAAGACAGCATCCCTAGAACTACATTCAAAGCCTCAAGCCCTTAAGAAAATGTTTAGGTGTTACAAGATGTAGGATTCTTGTAAATATTTGTTGCATCTCTTAACACTGTTGGGAACCTTAAGCAGGCCATATTTCTCAACACCCACTATAATAATGAACGAAAGCTGAGTGTTGAACACTTGAAAAGAAAATGTTGTATATCCTCTACCCCAGACACGAGTAATACATTGACAAACAAAATTGATTAACAGAAAGTTAGCATCAGGCTTATGAAACTCCTGACCAAGCCTTAAGGAACAAGATATGTGGATTAACCCAGACAGCTTCTAAGGTGAAGAAGCACTCCATTAAATATTGGTATGATACTGTCCATACTTGTCACTTCAAGGCAGCTTCAGAATAGGCAACTTTAAGCATGCCCTCCTGTGAATTCAACCCCTTTCTGAGAATGTTAAGAGGTGGTAGCAGGGCTGGATACAGCACTGGCTTGAATGGAGAGCCAGTGAGAGACTTCCTGGAGTTGTTGTCAAAGTTAAAATGGAGCAGTGAGGTCTTTAAGGAAAAGCAGCCACAGTACCATGCAGAAGATGTTTAGCCTCTGGATCAACTAACTGTAAGTAAGTGTGTAGTGTTTCTGTGCATGTGGGAAAGGAGTGATTCCACCTAAGAGCCTTTGGAAAAAGAATGCCTCCACCATAGAATTGTTGCCATGTTAGGAGAATATCTGTATCCAGTGTTTATTTTCATCTGTTCAAACATGGTGTCAAGTCCAATGGGATTCGAACTGTAGAGATTTATCAGATCCAGAGCTCTGACTCCTTCCTTATCCAGAATTCCTTATGTAATACCTCAGATACTCCAATGTCATTTGCTGCTTGAACAGTAAGAACATGCATATAGAGCTCTCTTTGGCAATTGGTTGTAATTGTATTGTTTCCTTCTTACTGCAACTCCTGTCCTACCGTGAGAGTTTTTCTCTGACCAGCTTCTAAACTTAGTGAATTTCAGTATTTGTTACTTTACTGTCTTAGTATAGTTAACCATTTAAAGCCTTTGGTGTCTACAACTCCTCTCCAAACACAAGTTTTTCTAGCACCAGCTTCTAATTTTAGTGACTTTCCTTGCTGTTTCGTTGTTATTGCACTTTTAGTATATTTAATCCTCTCTAATAGCGATAGTTTAAACTTTCTCTAACTTTTTTTATCTTTAGGAGGTCAGAATCAACAAGGTTCAAAAGGTGCTTGGTGTATGGGCATAAACTTCCTATGCAAGGCCCACTCTGTTTTACCGTGTTGGTTCCATGCACCTAGACATTGATTTGACAGTCTTTTGTATCTTTTAGCGCCAGGTCCCTCCAGACTAGAAGGGACAAGCTAGTTTTAAAGGGGCTACTTCTGGCACAGACAGTGGCTTACCCCATCACCATCTTCTCTCTATAAATTTGCCAAGCCTAAGACCAAGACTCCAGAGATGGAGAAAGATAAACAGAACAAGAAGGAAAAAGAAATGAATAAATTTCCTTCTGAGACATCTAAGAAACTGCTTCTAGAACCAACAACTTCAGTTGGCCATGATCCCAAGGTTCCCAGAAGGTCGGAATAGACACTGACTCATGACCAGTCTCCTCCCTGCACCAGTTACTCACAGGGTCTAGTGAGTTCCAGCCTACAAACGCTTGTTCTGCAGAAAAGAAGATACAATTGTTGATAGCGTCATCCACTCATTTGTCTAGAAATGCTCAACATTGACAGAATGGTGAAGTTTGAGGACACAGATGCAGCTTGATGTTATTCCGGTACCATTTCCTGGAAAGGTACCGAGTGCAGGCCAGTTTACTTGTGCCTTACAGGAAACTGTACTGACTTGACCTTTGGGCTCAGAATTATTGAAACCACCTGGAACTGGAGCAGCGTTGTCAGCGCTGAAGTTGCTTACATCTTCAACTCCGACTATCCCTAACTCACTTAAGGTTTTCAATGCCATCTCTTCCCCTCTGCACTTCAGCCAAGGCCCTGGTAGAGTGGGCTTTCGCCTTACTTGGAATAGTTTTGTTGTTGGGACTGTAACAAAAAGTAATAGAATTAGGCAAATATTTGGAAATTGTCTGTTTTGACACTGGCTGCCAGTTTTTAAATTCACAAGAAGTGAACAGTTAATCTTAAGATCTGAAAGATTTAATTTCTATCAGGATAGCACCCAAGCTTGTCCTTGGACATCTAAGATATGGAATATCCCTTCTCCCTCTTTTTTATGTTCAGAAAAGAAAATGGAAGGATAGTTTAGCTTAAATTAACCTCTTCTACCACTTTAGGCATAAACAAACATTTAGTTCTCAAAGAAACCCTGTTTCTCTGTAAAATGAGATAGAGTTTACTCACCAATGAGCTTACAGCTCAAATATTCTTTTTGCAGAGGTCAGCGTATTCAGTAAAACTCATGTACTCTTCAGTGTTGCAGTATTCTTTACATGTGGGAATTATTCTGCCCAATGACCCGATGTCTGGCCAGTATACAACACGTTTAAGCTACTGCAAGTACAAGGGACATTGCATGTAGGTGCTGACGTCAGCCATAAAATGATGTGCACATACAATCCTCAGAACTTTTCTGCCGCCATTCGTAACACTTGACTCGTATGTTGGTGTGCTGCTTGATTCTGTTGGTTGCTGCCAACTTTCAGATAAATGCCCCATTGGGGATTTATTTCATTGCTACTGTCTTTTGTAATTAGCTCATGTCATTCAGGAAGGGCAAGTGTAGGTGTGGAAGGCAGATTCCACATAAAGATAACTACATCCTTTGTCTTTTCTGCCTAGGCCTCAATCACAACCACCATTCCTATTCTATTTGTCAGGCCTTTGTTCCTAAAACTTTGCATAGTTGACTTTCGGCTTTAAATCTCTACTTAGCGAATCAATGTCTTAAACAACTGGCTAAGGACTTTATGGTGGGTTCCAGGGGTCCTTCGGCTAAGCTGATTTTGAAGAAAAGGTTAGCAAGCCTAGGTCTAAATCCTTTTCGGCTGCACCTCTTACGTCTGACGTATCCCTTGAGGTCAGTGAAGTTCCGGTGTTGCGTTTGGAGGTAGGGTTTGGTTCCTTGCCGCTAAGGAATCCAACCTTGGCGCGTCCTCAGAGGTAGTGCAGACGTCTGTTTCGGGTGAACAAGGGGAACCATAGCTCTCTGTGCTTCAGGGCCCTGGGGGGGGGGGTGATCTTCGTGTGTCACTGTTGCAGTCATTACATTTGGGTTATCTGCTTGTAGGTAGCCCTCAGTCGGCCTGATTAACAAAGTCTTGGGTCCTGCGTCAGTTGCTGTCTCTTCTTCCGTGACGTCAGGTCGTCGGGTAAAAAAAATGCAGCCAACATCATTACATCAATCTTTCTTGCCATGCGGTGCCAGAAGCAGAAGCAGTTCGCAAGTGCCGGTCAGCAGACTCCTGAAATTTTCGTTTTCAAGTTTCAGAACCGAAGTCTTCAACTAAAAGCTAAGTACTGTTGCAAAGGAAAACAACTCTCTGCTAGATGTACCTCTCACCAAAGGAAAAAAACCGTGAGAAATAAATAATGAGAGGTAAAACCACGATGTAGTCCTGTTTCAGTAGTACTGGGCTACGCTTCTTCAGACTAGTACTACGCGAAAGCACTTATCTCCTTTTGAATAAACTCGTCTTGGTTTTACATCGTGCTTGTTTATTGAACAATTTTGGTTACTACACTGAAACAGGGCTACATCGTGGTTTTACCTCTCATTATTTATTTCTCATAAAAGCTAAGTACCCCGTTGGGGAAACTTTTTTTCTTGCTCTAAACCGATGTCAGTAAAAGTAAATAATTGCATTTCTTGTGGAAAGCAAATACTTAAAGATTTTTATTCGTACTGTATTCCTTGCCTAGGCCCTGACCACGAATTACCTCGCTGTCTGTTTTGTGCCTTATTTAACCACAAACTATCCGTCGTTGGCATATTTGCGCTTCTAAATTTTTTGGTGCTCTGTTCAATTATCCTGATATGTCTTCGGTAAGCCATCCGACTACCGACATTCCGAAGAAATGCAAAGATAAAAACAGAGACAGGCCGCCCAGATCATTTTCACTCAGTGAGGCGCTTTCATGGCCCCTGATACCCGCTACTTCAGATTTGCAGGCCTCTACTGAGACACATTTGGAGTCCGATATGGCACGAGATACTTCAACTGTGGAACCTGCGGATGTCTACACCTTGGATGGGTCTGGAAATGCTGCACAGGCACCGGCTTCTGAGGGTGTATTCAGGCCTACTGACTTGCATTTTAAACTGGCACCGTCCTCTTCTTCAAGGCCTAAAACTCTAACCATGCCTAGAAAACTGACGGCCAGACCGCATGGTCAGGCCTCTATGCCTAAAGAACAAATGATAAGAATGACTGAAGACCTTATTACTTTAATCAGGGGAAGCCAGTCTACCCCCTCTAAGAGACCTAGGACTGAGTTTGCTTATGATACTTCTGACCAGGATTCTGAAATTTCTATTTCCTCTGATCAGGATTTACCCTTATCTACCTATGACAAACCACGATGCTTTGCCAGAGATGGTCTGCACCTGTCACCCCTGGGATTCAGGTTACTGGTTAAAGCTCTTGCAACCCCTATAGTGCTTTTTTTAGGAAAGGTTCAAAGGATAAAGCCACTACTGTAACAGATACAAGCATGCAAAATCTGAAGGTAATGCTACTCAATGCTAGTAGTATAAACCTCAAAATGCAATCTCTCGAGGCACTCCTAAAATGGAGAACATCGATATCTGTGCAGTAACTGAGACCTGGTTCAAGGATCCAGAGAGCATCCCTGCAATACCAGGCTACAACTCTTACCGCACTTTTCGGCCACAAAACCAAGACTGAAATACTAAAGGTGGAGGAGTGTCCATATTCACCAAGGATATTCACATCTCCAGGCTAGTTGCCCAACACAAAGCATCTGAAATTCTCCAGGTGCAGCTAACACTAGGTAAGACTGCAGTCCAAATTGTAGATTGCTACAGATCCCCCACCATGCCCCAAGATTCTCACTACACCTTTCTAAACATACTGGAAAATATTAAGATACAACCAACCGCCCTAATACTGGGTGATTTCAACTACCCTGCCATTAACTGGGAAAACTACTCTGGTACCATCTCCTTTTCCCAACGGTTCTTGGAATTCATAAATTCCAATGCCCTGGATCAACTAATCCATTGTCCCACCAGGGGCTCCAATATCCTAGACCTGGTCATTACCAATGTGGGAGATAAATGCTCCACACCAGTGGTCGCCCCCTCATTGGTCAGGTCTGGCCATAAGCAAATCACGCTTGGCATCCACATCCCACCCCCACCCCCCAGTAAGGAAACCTAACCTCCTTAAAAAACTTCTCCAAAGCCAACGTCATGCTACTGAAGTCAGAAGTGACAAACTTCATGACACCCATGCAGACGGGATCTGAAATTTCGACTGTAGAATCCTACACTAAGGCACTGTACGAGCACATCCACTCGTGCATGAATCGTGTCATCCCAAATAGAACCAAGATGCTCTTCTCCAAAAAAAGGAAGCCAATCTGGTGTTCCCCTGCTATAAACAAACTGTACAACAGAAGGAAGAAACTGTTGCAGGAAAGCAGAGCACCCAGGCTTCAGTCCCAGGGGATGCACAGGACTAAGCAGTGGGGTCCTTCACTTCCAAATTTGGGAGTAATAAATCTTCTCCCTATGGTAAACTGTCTCAATGACTTCTTTTTAAAACTTCCAAGCACTTCTCAACTGATTCCCCCTTTGGGGGGAAAGATTGCACTTCATGCAAAGAACTGGGGACTCATTACCCAGGACAAATGGGTTTTTAATATAGTGTCCCAAGGATACAGATTTCACTTCGACACATCACCAGCTCCATAAGGTTGGCCGGATCTACTTCCAAAGCAGTGGGAAGAGACCCAAATGCAAGTACTCTCTCTCTTAAGCATAGGGGCTATTCAGTTGGTACCAGAAGAGAAAAAGGGACAAGGTTTCTACTTGAGATTTTTCATGGTACCCAGAAAAGACAATTCATGGCTTCCTATCCTGGACCTGCCTACTCTTAACACCAAAATTCAAGATGCTGACTCTTCACCAGTTGCTTCTTATGCTAAGCAAAGATGCCTGGTTGGCAACACTAAATTTAAAGTAAGCATACCTGCACGTCCCAGTCAGGGAATCTTGCAGAAGATACCTACGCTTCAAAGCAGGCTACATGGACTAGCAGTTCTCTGCACTGCCCTTAACTTATCCACTGTGCCCAGGGTATTCACAAAGTGCCTAGCTCTAGTCATTGCATTTTGCAGGAAAGAAATATTTAAATATACCAATGCCTGGACGATTGGCTAATTCAGGCAAAAAAAACAGGACATACTTTTGAATCATCTGGCTTTTGTTCAGAGGGTGCTAACTTGTCTGGGGCACACCATAAATGAAAAGAAATCATACCTGGCACCCTGTCAACAAATATTCTTGGGAGCAAGCTTGAATACAACTTCCCAGATGGCTTTCCTCATGCCAGAGAAACAAATTCACTTGACAACCTACTTCAAACAAGTGGTCACAAAAACCCTGCTATCTGCAAGGCAAATACTACAAGCCTTGGGGTTCATAGCCTCCTGCATTCTTCTAATTCCATATGCAAGACTGCATACGAGGAAACTACAATGGTATCTAAAAACCCTATGGTGTCAACATTCTCAGGATCTAGAAGCAATGATTCCTGTCATTCCTTGTCTACATCTAGAGTTCCTTTCGTGGGCAGAGGCCTGCCACCAAACCAAGGGACTACCATTCACACTACCCCCTGCCGCTCAAACCCTAACAGACACATCAGACTGTGCATGGGGGGGGGGGGGGGGAGTGCATTCAGGGCAAATGGAACCCAATTTAAATGCGCCTTCACATCAATCATGAATAAATGTTAGCTGTACAGAATGCTCTGACAGCCTTCAAGGACCACATTTACCATTCAATGGTAAAGACGGACAACACCACTGTTATGTGGTGCACATTCTTACCCCCTCCGCAGACTAGCCATGGCATTGTGGAACACAGCCTTGAGCTACGAAGTACATCTACAAGCTCAATTCCTGCCAGGAATACTAAATACACTGACAGATGGTCTAAGCAGAACCCTCATGGACCCACACGAGTGGAAACAGGAACCAAGGATTTTCAACATGTTGACAAGCAATTGGGGGAGCAGAGATATAGACGTGTTTGCCTCCCCCCAGAACTATCAATTGGAAAAATTCTGTGCAAGGACTCCCCACAGACAAGTTTGGAAAGTGGGATGCTCTGTCCTTCAGCTGGAAAAACCTATCAGTTTATGCCTTTCCTCCTCTGCCTCTGCATTCCAAAGTACTACTAAAGATCAAACAAGACAAACCAAGGATGATTTTGATTGCACCAGCCTGGCCATGCCAACACTGGTACCATCTCCTGTGCAGTGTGTCAATGTTGGCCCCATGGCACCTGCCTCAGACTCCTACCCTGCTGTCTCAGCAGGAGAACCAGATTCTGCACCCTCTGCTTCAAACACTGAACCTAGCAGCCTGGCTAATTACCTAAGCTCTCCTTTACCATCCCCTCAGTAAACCAGTGATGGATGTCATTTTAAAGGCAAGGAGGCTTAGTACTAGAAAATCTTATGCTGAAAAATGGAAAAGATTCTGTGCCTGGAACCATACTCGAGGGATGAGCACAGCAGTGCCCAATTTACCTCAGATTTTACAATACTTAACTGAGATGCTTCACAAGGGCCTGTCTTTTTCCTCACTAAAAATTCATGCCTCAGCCCTATTTCAGCTCATTATAACACAGAACCTTCCCTCTTCTCACTGCTCAAGCAGTTTCTCCGAGGGGCCAAAAATTTAAGACCACCCAGGAGAGCTCCAACTCCAGCTTGGGACCTTAACTTTGTATTGGAGAAACTCACCCTTCCTCCTTTCGAGCTAACTGCTACTGCAGATTTAAAATTCCTTTCTTAGAAAGCAGCTTCCCTTTTAGCCATCACTTCAGCAAGAAGGGTATCTGAATTACAGGCCCTTATGGCAGTGGAGCCTTTCATCATATTTCATGCGGACAGGGTGTCCCTCAGGACCAATCCGTCTTTCATGCCAAAGGTGGTATCCAGTGTGGCCTTTAATCAGTCCATTCATTTGCCCACCTTCTTTCCTAATCCACAGAACAAAGGGAAACTGATACTACACTCCTTAGATATGCACAGGCAACTTAGATTCTACTTGGACATGTCTAAACCTCAAAGGAAATCTGTACAACTGCTGGGTGGCATTTACTGCAGGACAGAGGGGAAAGCTATTTCAAAGCGAACTATCTCCAAATGGTTAGGCCATTGCATTCACTTCCACTACAAGCACTATGGAGAACCTATCCCACAGGGGATCCCACTCAAGCAGGGCTGCATCTACCTTTACAGCCTTTCTCAGAGGTGTACCTACCAGGGACATCCTAGAAGCTGCTACCTGGAGTTCTGTACATACTTTCACCAAGCATTACCATTTGCCAATTTTCTGCAAGTCCAGAGCTGACTTTGCTACTGCAGTTTTGCAGGGCCTTATAGCTGGTCCTAATGCTATCTAAATTCCTCCTCCCATCCTTAGCTTTGGGAATCTACCCAAATGTAATGACTGCAACAGTGAAACACTAAGAACCTAGTATAGTTGTGTACACTTACCATAAATGTAGATGTTCGAGTGTATTCACTGTTGCAGTCCTGGTTACCCTTCCTCCAGCCCCCTGACTTACCTCTTCTCTCCTTTTCAATGCTTAAAAGCTTTTTGGTGCATTTTCTTTTTTTTGTTTGAGGTATAACCTTGTGTGTGTGTGTGTGTGTGTGTATGTATGCATGTGTGTATATATTTATATAGATATATATATATATATATATATATATATATATATATATATATATATATATATATATATATATATATAGATAGATATATAGATATATATATATAGATAGATATATATAGATAGATATATAGATATATATATATAGATATATATATATATATATATATATATATATATATAGATATATAGATAGATATATAGATATATATATATATATAGATAGATATATAGATAGATATATAGATATATATATATATATATAGATAGATATATAGATAGATAGATATAGTTTTAATTGCTTCCCATTAGGGGGGCACCTGACATCTGGGGCAAGAAAAACTGATGTAATGATGTCGGCTGCATGTTTTATACCCCTGATGACCTGACATCACAGAAGAGAAACCGACGCAGGACCCAAGACTTTGTTCATCAGGCCGCCTGAGGGCTACCTGCAAGCAGGTAGTCCAAATGTAATGACTGCAACACTGAGTACACTTGAACATCTACATTTATGTTAAGTGTACACAACTGTACTTTCCTTCCACTCCTGTTAGGGATCAGATTCCAGAGTTGATTCTGGACGTTAGGCCTACATTGGTTTCTTCCACTTCTCATGTAGAAGTACATGTTAAGAAAAAACAAAAGACTTAGACACACTCAGGCCCCTTCCACTACACAGTCTGACTGGGATGCTTTCTCTTGGGGTTTAATTTAAGGCTCTGATAGCTTTGAAGCCTTCCTCTGCTATTCCTGTTCCTCCTCTTACATAATCTCCTGTTCAAAGAGTTAGGCAGCGGGTTCTGTCTGATGAGTCTTCCTCTGATGAGGATTCTTTAGCATATTCTACACAAATTACATCTCCTCTAGAATATGCGTCTCCAGAGAGGGAGTAAAGTGGGGGGGATTCCCCAGTAGGAGATTTTTTTTTTTTTGGTGAAACTATTAACAAAATGAGGGAATTTTTCAAATAGGGCTGTTCACAGATTTCAGAGGAGCAAAAAGGTATGACTTTCTGCAAATGGAATTTCCTTCACCTTCTGCTGTGCCTCCAGTCCTGCTTGATTTCCTGGATGCTTCCAATTCTTCTAAGACGTCTGACTCTCAGCCTTCTGCCCCCAAGAGACCAGACGGATTCTACAAGGTGCCTGGTGATTGCAAGTTCCTGTACAAGTGCCCTTCATCTGATCAGCTGTTCTTTCCATAGCTTCTGACAGGTCTTCCCAGTGTTCTCCTTAACTTATTCCCCCTCATAAATAGAGCAAAATTCTGGAGAGACTTGGTAAAAAAAAAGTTTACACTTCCTCCACTTTAGCAGTCGAAGCAATGAGTTACCAAACTCTTGCATAGGTATTTCTTGGCTGTACTTTCTCAGGCCTCACAAGCTCTGAAATTAAAACTCAGGTTTTGTCTCTCGACAGCTGCTTCACAAGTAGCTAGACATTCCATTAAGTGCTGCTATGATGCTGTTGAGGCATTATCCAGAGCTGCTGCATCTGGTTCTGTACTTAGAAGACCCTCTTGGTTGAGACTTCAACCATTGCCAGACGATATTAAAGCAAAATTGTTAGATGATGCTTTGGATAAGTTAGCTCTTTTTGGTTCTGCAGCTGCAGACTTAGTCTCTGCAAGAGAAGGGAAAATATCTTCAAGATTTGAAGCACCTATTCATTTCTCCTGTTCCTAAGTTCCATAGGAATTTTCCTACTTGGACATCTTTTGTTAGGAGACCAGTTTGCATATCTACTTCCTCAGCTTCTGTTTCTAGACCTAAAAAGACTATTAGATTTAGATTGTGGACTGCTTCTGCTCCTTCCACACAGCAGCCCTTTCAAGCCAGGCCCAGTTCTGACTACCAGCAGCCTCTTCCAAGTCTTAGCCTTCTGTCTCTCTCTCTCTGTTTTCCAGCTTGGGCAAGGATCTCTCAGGATTCCTGGGTTCTGTTATCCATCAGGGGCACTTCATGACTTGGAAAAATCTCCCTCCTTTCATGGGAATTCCACAACCTCCTTCAAGTCAACTGAATTTGTTTCCAGAGGTTCTAACACAGTTGCTGTCTCAAGGCACAATTCAACACTTGCCAATGGATCAGAGAGGCAAAAGGTTTACTCAAGGATGTTTCTAGTTCCCAGCGATGATGGTCCATGGAGACCAGTCCTAGATCTTTCCCACTTAAACACTTTTTTAGAAGTGCCATCTGTCAGCATGCTGTCTTTACAGTCTGTTTCCTCTGATTTCCCCTCAGTCTTACATGGCCTGTCTAGACATTACAGATGCTTATCTACATGTCCCCGTCCATCCTCTGTACAGGAAATTTCTACATTTCTCTGTGGGTTCTCTGCACTTCCAGTTTTCTGCTTTGCCTTTTGGATTTTTTACTGCCCCAAGGGTATTCGCAAAGTACTTGGCCCTTGTGATTGCCTTCTTGAGAGTCAAGGGTATCCAGGTTTATCCATACCTGGACGATCTTCTTTTCCTAGCTCCTCTGTCATAACAGTTGACTCAAAACCTGCAGGTGGCCATTCATCTCCTTTGAAATCTGGAGTTCACCATAAATTAAAAAAAAAAAAAAAAAAAGTCTCTTCTGACCTCTTTACAGAACCACATCTTCCTAGGGTGCAGGTTCAGGACTGACCTTGTGTTTTTTCTACCAGTGGACAAAGTTCAGTTCCTCACTGCCTTTCTGGAAAACCACCTGCGCCTCTCTGATTACAGCCAGGGAGTTTCAAAGACTTCTTGGGTTCACGGCATCCACAATTCCCATGCTGCTTCTTTGCAAAACTCCACATGAGGAAATTTCAGTGGCTCCTAAACTCAGTTTGTTCACAGCATGCTCACCCTCTAGAGTTTGATTCCTCTCCTCCCTTGCCTAAAAACAGAGCTTCTCTGGTGGATTTAACAACTAACTCTGAATCCTAGGCTTTCTCCTCTGCCCCAGACATCTCAACATTTGTTCACAGATGCCTCAGACACTGGTTGGGGAGCAGCATTTGCTTCCAAGATGGTTCAGGGCCTTTGATCTCTTTCTCAAAGGAGAGAGCATATCGACATGAAATGAGGGCTCTGATTTCTGGCTTTACAGGCCTTTCGTCCTCTTTCAACCAGGTCCTCTGAAAGTGTTTACAAATACCTCAGTTCTCTGGTATGTAAACAAGCAGGGGAGGGGCGAAGTCTTAACTTCCAAGACAGCATTGGTTCCCTCCTCTTCTGCATTAAGGCAAGGGAAATCAAGTTATATCAGAGTGGACCTGCTCACAGAAGATGAGAAATTCTGCTTCATCCACATTTACACTTACAACTGACCCTGTGCGTGATTAACTTTTGATTCCTTTCAGGCACCTTTTTCACAGGACTTGCTTAGGGTTCTGCAGGAGGCCAGGAAACCCAGTACTAGAAAATCTTACTTATCCAAATGGAAGAGGTTTTCCATCTGGTGCTTTTCACAAAATCTGGTTCCATTTTCGGTGGGTATTCCAGTGGTAGTTCTTTATTTGTGTGAGTTACTTAACAGTGGCTTGGCTTACTTGTCAGTGAAGTTCACTTGTCAGCTATTTCTGTATGTCTGCCATTATCTCCAGCTTTAGCTTCCAGATTGGAGATGAAACGTTTTTTTAAAGGCATCCTACATATTAAACCTCCGAGGAAACCAGTTCCACTTCCTTGTGATTTGAACTATGTTTTAGAGAAGCTTACTGTCTCCTTTTGAACTTGCAGCCTCAGCTTCTTTAAAGTTTTGTACATAAAAAACAGTGATTCTGTTAGTCTTGAAATCTGCCAGGAGAGTTTTGGAGACTCGGGTTTATATTTCTTGGTTTTCCACAAGAATATGGTTTTGTTACATACCAGTCATTTTTTTATGCATAAGGTGGTGAAGGAGATGTCTCAATCTATTCATTTGCCCACTTTCTTCCTTTCTCCTCATTCCTCTAAGGAAAGGACCTTGCATACCTTGGATGTACATAAACAACTTAGATTTTACTTAGATAAGACTAAGGCTGTAAAGAAATCTGATCAGCGGTTTTTCTTTCCATCCCAGGGCTCTGAGTTTGCCTGTCTCTAAACAGACCATTTATTCTTGGCTCTCCAAGGCAATCTTGTTTTGTTATGATTTCCATGGTACGTCTTGTACTGACTGTTAAGGCTCGTTCCACTAGATCTGTGGTTACCTCAGGGGCATTCTTTAAAGGCCTGGATACTAATTCTATTCTGGAGGCTGCTACATTGTCTTCTTCCACACTTTCTTCAAACATTACAAGTTGGACAGCATTTCTAGATCAAGAGCAGGGTTTGCTAGAGTCATTCTGCATGGCTTTGCAGAAAGTTCTTGTGTTCAAAGTTCCTCTGCTCCTTCCTCTCAAGGTTCCTACTAAGCTTTGACATTCTCCCACATGTAAAGACTACTGCAACATTGAATAGAAGGACATAGAGTAGTTGTGTAAATACCCTAGCCATAGATGTCGTTCTCTTCTATGTTGCAGTATTCTGTCCCTCCCACCTTCCCCCACTACATCTTGTTTCATTCCTTGGATGGCTTTTTATTGCTCCTTAGCTGTGGTGTTCCTTCCGGAGCATTACAGTTCTGAGGATTGTACGTGTGGATGTCCTTGTATGGCTGACGTTATCAGCACATACATGTGATGTCCTACATACTTACAGTACCTTAAAGGTGTTGTATTACAGGCCAGACATTGGGTCATTGGGTGTAGTACCTCCCACATGTAAAGAATACTGCAACATAGAAGAGGAGGAAATCTATGGTTATGGTAAGATTTTATACAACTATTCTTTTTTTCATGTTAAGAACCTTAAGTCAACTAGATTATTTAAGAGAAACTAAGTGTTGGCAGTTTCTCTAACAAAAAAGATCCCAAGGAGAGGCTATCATTTGTTTTGGAGGCCTCTTATGCAAAAACACTTTCAAAAACATTTTTAAGCTAGAACACATTGAAGGAGGAGGATCCGTAGACAGACATGCTGAAATGGATAAGTGATCCTTGCTGGAGTAAGAAAGGTCATAGGATAGTTTGTGTCTTTCGGCTTTTCCCAGCTAGGGGTCGCCACAGCGGAACTCCGGTCCGCTAATGATTGGCAGTTGATTTTTACGTACCGGCTTGCCAGGCCAGACACAACCTTCAACGAAGGTACGCCCATTCACGCATGTCTCCATGCAGAAGACGCTCTAGCTGAGGATCGAACCGGACAGCGTCTTATTGTGAGGCGACAACGCTACCGCAGCACCACTACCGCGGGATAAAGGCCATAGGATAGTAATTCACACAAACTTTGTAAAACCAGAGAACTAGCCCTGAATGAGTACTCCTTATGTTGGCACCAGTTAGAAAACCTTTTCCATTTTCTAATGTATGATTTTATAGTAGCAGGCTTTCTTGCCTGCATCAGTACCTGCTGCATGTTCTCTGTAAACAATACCTAAAAGGAATTAAAATCCTGTCATCTAGGCAGTCAGTTGATGTTGATTAGACTGGGTGTATCAAACATCCCTGATATTGTAGAAGTAGATCATTCTGTGAGTAAACTTGTGTTAATTGTCCCTATCCATTTCTAAAAGAAGGGAGGACCACTGTTGCCTGGACCAGAAGGGAGTCACCACAATGATCTTTGGAGATTCCTTCCAAATCTTCAGATGTGCCCTTGATATCAGGAGAAAGGGTGGAAAAACACGCATGCATAATCCTATCCAAAGAAAGAAAAAAGGCATCTGTATTTAAGGCTTTCTTGCAGTGAGTCCTGGAGCAGAATTTTGCCATCTGATTGTTCAGAGAGGAGGCAAATGTCTATTTGAGGAATTCCCCACATATGGATAAAATTTTATAAGACCTCCCCCCGATCTAGTTTTCAGTTATGGGAGTCTGCCCTTAACCTTCTCAGCTTGTCTGCCAATGCAGTTTTGCTCTAATGAAATGTAGATTGTCTGTAGAGTGAAATTGTACTGTGAAACAGTATCCTAAGCTAACTTTTCTAATTGTGCAAAGGAGAGATGACCTGTTTCTCCCATGCTTATGCATCACATAACTGTAGCATCGTCTGCAGTGCAGTTCACCATACATCTCACATGGGCTGCTTCATATATATCCTGTAGTCAGTACATTCAAATGCTTTTGTCCAGTTGTCAAGTACTCACTTGAGCTAACAGTGATACCATAATGAAATTAAGGAACTCTTGCCTCTTACTTATGTTGTCCCCAATTTTTACTATGTTAATTTTTTTTTACACACATTTTGCATGTTTAATTTTAAGCAATTTGAAATGTCTGTTTCTGTTCTGTTATTCCTGTATTGTTTATTTTTATTAATTTTAGTACTCTAAAGTGAAATTGTTCAATCTCGCCGTTTGTTCTTGCACACGGGTTTGGAACCGATCCTCGGCTCCGAGTCGGCCGCATCACCAGCTCAGCATCTTCGAGAAAGCTCGAGGCACAGTAATATCCCATGATCCTCAGGTGCTAACCGCCAGATCTAGTTTGCCGCTAGCAGCAGATCACATCAAGAGGCTCGGGCCAGTAGAATTTTTTCTATATATTTCTTGTGATTTCTTGTTATTTACTTCTAAATTTTACTCTTCTTTATAGTGCTTGATAGGTTTATTATTTAGTTGTTTAAGGTTAGTTTAGCTAGGTTGTTGCTTCAAAATTCTTAGTAAGGGCCTTAGGCCATTTTTTCTGTTAGAATTTACAGTACTTTAAAAAAAAAAATAGTTTTTTTGCCTTTAACTTTTCTATTTTTCATATAGATATAGTTATATATATATATCATAGTGTGCTGTGTGAGTATTTTACAGTTAGATATATATTATATTTAAAATATATTATAGAAAATTTTTCTTGAGTGGTGTACTTTTTCTTGGATTTTCTTTTGTAAGCATGTCAGAAAAGACCAAAAGTGGTTTTAAAAGGTGTCAGTGTGGACAGAAGATGTCCATTACCGACAACCACTCATCCTGCGTGTACTGTCTTGGCCCTCTCCACTTGCAGGAAGACTGTTCTATCTGTCATTCCTTTAGTGGGAGGGTCATGCTGGAAAGACGCAGGAAGTTGGTGGACAGAGGGTTGCTTAAACCCGAGTTTCAGGAGGCCCTGGACAAGGCTGTACAGGTTTCAAAGTCTTCGAAGGGGTTGAAGTCTTCAAGAGTGTCAGAGCCCAAGTCATCGGCTCCGAGCACCTCTTTTCAGATTCGGACACCGGCTCCTATGACTTCGGTGCCGGGTGTCGAGACTTTATCTCTGCACGAGGCTCAGGTCTTGGAGCCGGTATCAGAGGTACCACCTTCGGCTATCCTTCGCTCGGTGACTGCTTCGATCCTTTCGACCCGTTCTTCGAGGCCACTTTCCGACTCCGATGTGGACCGAGTGGTACAGAAGCTTATGGAGAACTCGGCTTTGTCCAAATTAATCGAGGTTTCGTCTCTGCTGGTTTCAAAACTCGAAGCTATTCCAGTTCCCTCAACACTTCCTCCTCCGAGACCTGTCGAGTCATCGGTGTTAGGAGTTGAAGAACCGATGATTGTAGAGCCCTCGGTGCCGAAGCCTCCAGTAGTGCTATTGGCTCCGTTGACCTCGACTCCTTGGTGCCTCGGCTCAGATCAGTTCGGATCCGTCCTCGGTGTCGGAGCCCGTGGTTCCGATTCCGGAGAAAAGACCCCCTTCTTCGGATCGGGTCGGATCTTCGGGTCGGGGCACCGGTGCCTTTGACATCACGAGGAAGGTCTTGTCTGATCAGACACGTACTTCATCGGTATCTTCATCTCCTTCCCCAAAAGGTCCGCGTTCTGCTTCTGTGCCTTCGGTACCTACCAAGTGTCGAGACCCAATGCCTCAGAAGTCCCAGAGTACAGGGCGACTCTGGTTCCTCAGATGCATCCCCAGAAGCTCCCGCTGGGGATGTTCCGAGGAAATGACTGTGCAAGAGGAGGCACATAGATTCCCCTCAGGAATCTCTCACGTCTGATACTGATTTAGATGAAACAGAAGGGTCCCCACGGTCCACCTCTGAGGATGTCTCGTTTGCAGACATTTTGGAAATCCTGAAGCAAAGAGGGGACTGGCAAACCCTTACCCCTTCTGTGGATGAATCGGTCTTACTGAAGGCATTTGGGGCTCAACCTTCTACCTCCTGGGTGACTCCACCCTTTGACGATCTCATGGATCGTATAGCTCTGAGGGTTTGGGAAACACCTGATACAGTGGAACCAGTCCCCCGTAAACCAAACAAATACATGACGGCTCCCCAAGATAAAGCCTATCTTACAAAAGGAGTTCCCGTAGATACTATGGTGGTGGCGGCGGCCACAAAGAACGAAATGTCTGAATCATCTTCCTCTGTCCATCCTCCTAATAAGGATTCTAGGACAATGGACAGATATGGGAAGCGCATATTTAGTTCGGCGACTTTTTCCATCCGATCGCTCAACTACCTTACGCATTTCACGCGTTTACAGAGAGATCTCATTAAGGAACTAGGAGATACTCTCCAGGGGGGCAAAGATGCTGTTGTCGCTGAGAAAGTGACAGTGCAACTTAACACCCTAAATTCCATAGTCAACTCGTCCATGAGGCTGATTTCATACGCAGCCGAAGGGTCGAGTAGAGCGGCAGCTTCAGCGGTCGCCCTGAGAAGACAATCCTGGTTGCGCTTATGCTCCTTTGCGAAAGCCTTTAAGTCTTCCTTTGCCAACGCCCCCTTCGATGGTGCCTCCTTGTTTAGGCCCAAAGTAAAGGAGACTCTCACGAGGTGTGAACAAGAAGGGAAGACCCTGTCTGCCGTAGGGGTCTGTTTTTCCGTTCCATCTAGACCCTACCCTAAAGGGCAACGAGGAGGAAAAATGTGGTTCCGAAAGACTCTGGGATCTTTTCAGCACACCCAAAGTGACACCCCCTCCAGAGGCAGAGGAGGGGGAAGAAACGGAAGACGCCGCCCAGCCGGCAGAGGGGGGTCTGCAAAATCAGGGCGACAGAGAGACCTTCTCTGGAAAGCCCTTCCAGCACTCCTGAGTGCAGGCCCGGCTGTCCTACTCTGGAGGCAGTCGGGGGTCGCTTGGCTTTATACCCAGAGGCCTGGCTAAATATTACATCAGATTACTGGGTAAAAAGCATAGTTACCAGAGGCTACAACATTCCCTTCATAAAAATGCCACCTAACTCCAAAAAACTCCCAGACGTTCCACCCAGTCTGCGAGACCAAGCAACCATAGAGATAGGAAGGTTGCTCGAAAACAGAGTCATCCAACCAGTCCCAGCGGACCAAATAGGATCCGGAGCTTACTCAAGGTTCTTTTTAGTTCCAAAGAAAACAGGGGACTGGAGGCCAATTTTAGACCTCAGCAAGTTAAATACCTTTGTGAAAAAGGAAAAGTTCCGGATGGTCACGCTTCAGTCAATCCTCCCTTTTCTGCAGAAGGGCGACTGGATGTGCTCTATAGATCTCAAAGACGCATACTACCATATCAAGATGGCCAGGGCATCCAGAGATCACTTGCGCTTCCGTCTGGGAGCCAGTCATTTCCAGTTTCGCGCTCTGTCCTTTGGTCTCACCTCAGCCCCCAGGGTGTTCACCAAATGCATGGCAGTAGTAGTGTCTCACTTGAGACGAAACGGATTCCGGGTGTTTCCTTATCTAGACTACTGGCTCCTATCCGCCACCACCGAGTATCGTCTTCTACAAGCCAGGGACTACACCATCAGTCTTTGCTCTTCACTAGGCATAACGGTGAATTTTGGAAAATCTGTCTTATCGTCGTCACAGCGTATCTTATTTATAGGAGCACAGCTAGACACTTCCCTGGCTCAAGTTACTCTCCCCCCACCAAGAGCATCAGACCTCAGGCATCAAATCTCGCTCCTTCTTCACAACAAGAGAGTCCCTGCACGACAAATATTAAGAGTGCTAGGCTTGATGGCAGCCTCCCTTCTTATAGTTCCTTTAGGCAGGATGCACATGAGGATTCTTCAATGGATGCTATTCGCCCAGTGGTCGTATCTACAACTTCCACTGTCTCACGAAATCTTGATCACAAATTCTTGCAAGAAGGATCTCTTGTGGTGGATACACAGTCAAGAGCTAACACTAGGACGACCCTTTGTCTTACCCAGTCCGGTAGCAACTCTAACCATGGACGTTTCCCTGATAGGGTGGGGGGGATTCTTTCAGGGACAAACAGTCCAAGGTCAATGGTCCAACTTGGAGTACAATCTGCACATCAATGTTCTAGAGCTGAGGGCAGTGTTTCTAGTATTGCAACACTTTCACAAGTCCTTACCTCTGGGAACAGTGACAGTTCAGACAGACATGTCAGTGGTCTGGTACATAAACAAGCAAGGGGGAACCAGATCTTACCCGTTATGCAGAGAGGCCCTCAGAATTTGGCAATGGGCAAAGTCCACTGGACGCTTTCTGATAGCAACGCACATCCCGGGGACTTCCAACGTAATTGCGGACAGGTTGAGCAGAGCCATCCTGTTCCCTCACAAGTGGTCCCTTAAAGCTCAAGTGGCGGAAGAGATCTTCCGCAGATGGGGCCAGCCTTGCTGCGACCTGTTTGCATCCCCATTGAATGCCAAATGCAGAAGCTACTTTGCCCTGTTACCCCCTCCAGGGGGTGTCCCCAGGGATGCACTGGTATACGATTGGCCCCCGGGTCTCCTTTACGCTTTTCCTCCTGTTCCACTAATTCCCAGGTTTTTGCAGAAAGCCAAACGTCTGGACAGGACCATAATACTGATAGCCCCATTCTGGCCTCGACAAATCTGGTTTCCCTTCCTTCAATCTCATCAAGTGGAGGAACCATGGCTACTGGACCTGGAGCCAGACCTGTTGACACATTCGTCGGGAGTTCCTCACACCTTCCTCAAGTCCCTCAAACTGACAGCTTGGCTGCTCCGCTTCCCATCTTAGCCAGGTCGGAGTTACTATCCCCTGCAGTACAACAAATCGTATCTTCACACAAACCATCTACAAGGAAATTGTACATCAGCAAATGGAACCGTTTTGCGCACTGGGCCTCCAAACAAGATATAGATCCATTTGGGGCTCCAGTACACAAGATACTAGATTTCCTCACCACATGTTTTCAAGAAGGAGCATCAACATCCACTATAAGGGTTCAACTGGCTGCTATATCCAATTTTCATATTGGCCGTGAGGATGGTTCTCTTATGTCCCACAGGCTTTGTAAAGCCTTCATGAAAGGTACCTTTCACCTCCGTCCCCCCTTTCATAATCCAATAGCCCCTTGGAATCTTAATCTCATGCTGTCACAACTCATGTTTCCCCCATTTGAACCAGCAACCACAACTCCATTAAAATTTCTTTCGTGGAAAACACTTTTTTGTGGTTGCCATCACTTCCGCCAGTAGAGTTTCAGAGTTACAGGCTCCATCTATCCGACCCCCGTACATGATTTTTCATCCAGATAGAGTAACCTTGCGCACCAATCCTTCCTTCCTTCCGAAGGTTTGTTAGATTCAGAACATCAATCAATCTATCAAACTACCTACCTTCTTTAAAAATCATTCCAATAAGCTAGAATACACATTGCACAAGTTGGACGTTCACAGACCACTAAGATTTTACTTGCATAGGACAAAAGAGTACAGAAAGTCAGATCAACTATTTGTCTCATATGCTGACCAAAGAAAAGGACAGGCAGTAACGAAGGTTACCTTATCCAAATGGCTCTCAGATTGCATAAATTTGGTATATGCTGAATCGAAACAGCAACTCCCTTTCAAACCCAGAGCTCATTCTACAAGGGCGATTGCTACCTCTTCAGCCCATACCGCTCGTTTGCCTTTAGATACCATTTATGCAGCGGCAACTTGGGCAAAACCACATACTTTTATCGCCCGCTATAAGCTAAACAAGAGCTCCAGGGACAGGGCAACGTTTGGTTCCACTGTACTCAGGAATGTTCTCCCTTGAGCCACCCGGGAAAAAGGAGCTAGGGACGCTACCCGTGTGTAAGAACAAACGGCGAGATTGAACAATTTCACATTAAGAAGTTATGTCTTACCATAACGATCCATGTGAATTGTTCATCTCGCCTTTGTTCTTACATCCCCCCCCCCCTCCATCCCCTGTCTTGCGGTCTGGGAGAACGGTATTCAACTAGATTCCTTTTCAGCCTTTTCTAGATATGGTGGGCATGTCATTGTGCCTTAGTAATGGCATCTTTTCTCCTCTACTTGACAGTAGGGTTCCAGACACTGTGTAGTATCTGTTTATAAGTGTTCTAGACACAGGTCTAATAGGGATTCTTCTGGTATAGCAAACTAGATCTGAGGGTTAGCACCTGAGGATCATGGGATATTACTGTGCCTCGAGCTTTCTCGAAGATGCTGAGCTGGTGATGTGGCCGACTCGGAGCCGAGGATCGGCTCCGAACCCGTGTGTAAGAACAAAGGCGAGATGAACAATTCACATGGATCGTTATGGTAAGACATAACTTCTTATTAGTGTGCATTGTCTTAGTAATCTTGTTTTTTGTATGGAGATTTTCTTCCAAGGACTCTGCTGAAAATGGGCAACTTGCCCAGTCAGACTCTGCCAGTAAACAAATGTAAAATAAAGTAAATACTTAAGGTCCCATGGAGCAAAGATGATTTAGAGAGCTGAATGCCTTGATCAGGGCAAGCATCTGTCTTAAATTTGTGTTTACATCTCTCCTTGGTGTCATAACAGATATACTTTTATCCCTCCTGAATCTGCTCCCCAAGCAAAATCTGAAATGTCTTTTGGGACTGACTGCTTTGGGACAAGGACGGGGAAGGGGAGACCTGGCTTTAGGGATATTTGCTGTCTCTACAAAGTGATTTCTCTTTTGACAAAACCCAGCACTGGGATCTGAAAAGATAGTGGATGTTGGTGCTGGGACCAAACAGACTTCAGGTACCATTGTACCTCCCTCATGTGGAGGCTTGCCCAGGGGTATCATGAAAATAGATGCCGTGAGGTGTAAAACACTGAGGAGTTCCCTTGCAATGACCAAAGTCTTGAGTGGAAAACCTTAGAAACATCTAGATATTGATCTATTTTCCCCTGTGGAAGAAAAGCTCTTTGAACTGAGGTGTCTGGTTGATACCCCAAGAATGTAATACTTTTTGAAGGATTCAAAAATTCTTCTGAATGTTCTCTTGGAATCCCAGTTGTGTAAGAAATCCTTCACCCAAATGAGTAATTCCTGACGCTTTAGAAATACACTGCAAAGATGCGCAAGTACTCTAAATATGGAAAAAAATGTGGATACCTTGTAGCCTACAGTGAGCTGTAACTGGAGCTAGACACTTTGTGGATCATCCAAAGGGTATGGCAGAGAACTGATAAGCATGACCAATGCACACAACCATAAGAAATGCCTGCACTCTGGATGAAAAGGGATGTGATGGTATGCATTTTTTAAATCTAGGAAAGGTGAATGAGGAAGGAGTGTTAGGGTGTGAAGTGACAGCATTTTCAACTTTTGCACTATTCAAACAGGTTTAGGAAAGAAAGTTCCAGAACTGTTCTTTAAGCATTTTCTTTCTTTGGATGTTGGTGCAAGTGTCCGTTCTGGTGGACAAAGAATTACACCTTGAAAAGGAGGGATTTCCTCCCACTGCCTTCTGTAACCTTTGAGTGATCTTCAGAACCCATGTGTCTGAAGCTATCTGTTGCCCAAGAAAAAAGTAGAGATTCACACTTTCTGTAAGGTAAAAGGAACTGCCAGGATGAGAGGAGGGGGAAGTCCCTTAGTCATTCTGATTTACTGGACTGCCCTTGGTTTTGGGGGAGCTCCTGAATTTTTTGAACCCCCCCCTTGTCATTTCTGTAGACAGAATGCGCATGGGCTGTTTACTTATCAGATTTTAAAAGCACTTTTTTCAATACCGGCAAGAGCACATATTTCCCTGAACCAAGCTGGATCTGTAGCAACCTCTTTGCAAAAGGGGGGGGGGGGTCTCCTCCCCACATTCATTAGGGATTTAAAATGCTTAGATGAAGAACTTCTCCAGCAGTGGTGAGCAGTACTGAATGAATCTGTTACCATTTTCTTTGCAGAAAATGGAAGAGTGACTTCTCACCCATTTCAAATTCTAGTTCTTTATTTGATAAGAAAGAAGACAATTTAGTCTCTGGATCCAAAATGGCCCTCTTCCCCCAAAAATGTGACTGAAGAGGAATTAATCTCATCTAGCCCACTGCAAAATAGCATAACCCTGGGAATGCTTTACAAAAATGAGGGGAGCTTTAAAAGGGAAATGACAGTTTCAAGTAACAAAAATTTTTCAGATCTGATGTCATTTTCATTCGTTCTTCAACCCGTGGGTTCGCATCAGAACCTCTAATCTGACGACCTATTTTTATAGACTTTTGGATCCAACCCTCGAGGTCCTCCCATACCCATAATGCCACTGTCCTCCAGACTCCCTCAGATCTTGTTTGCCACTCTTCAAAGCAGTCGGGATTTTCGCCTCTCGAGTTTCCGTTTGGGATTGAGTGGTTTAAACTTTTTCAGTGTTAAATTTCATAATTATTCTCTATATTTTGCCCCTTAAAAATAACCTGGCTACACAGGAGGCAACTGAAGTTATAATCTCCAAGCTGGAGATGGCTATATTAAATGAGAACCACAAAGAACTGGATGCTAGGTTTGTTTCTCTGAGAGAGAGGGTAAAAGGCTTTGAAAATCCATTAAAGAATGTAAGCTAAAGAAGATGAAAAGGGATCAGGATGATAAGGATGACCCTGAGAGACTTGGCAAAACAAGAATAAAGACAAAAGATTTTTTTAACTACCACAACTATAGACATGGCAACAGAAGATTCAACAGAGGCTACAAAAGATACCGCCACTGTGGCAGCAGACCCCAGCAGGTTTTTCGAGAGGGATATTGATGTACAGAACTGGATAGAGGAATGACACAGATGGAACAAGTTCCTGCGCCACCATCTTCACAGATACCTTTGCCTGTCACCACACCTCGGAGGTCCAGCGAGAGGTAGGGGTACTTAGATCAGAACCATACCCAGAATCCAAAAATGGACCAGAACCATCAGGGATATATTGGAGGAACACCTGAACTACAACCAGAACTAACAACAGATCCAAACCGACAGGACAACTGAGACCACGGACAACATGGCTACCAAGAGCAACATCTGGAATACCAAGAGCCACACTACCAAAGAGGGGCATTATAGACATCAACCCCAACACCAACAACAGGACCAGTGCCATTACCAGGACCAATGTCCGAGCCCAAGAGGAGGACAATATTACCAGATTGACCAGAAGGTGACTACTACAATCCCCCGAGACTCCAGAGGGCACAAGAGTTTCAGCAATCCCCAGCCAGAGCCCCTCCAAAAGGCTGGAGAACCAAGCCGTGGACAGGAGTGAGGGAAATTAAATAGGTGGGGGATCTCAACTACACTGCAGGACCTAGAACCAGATGGTGAAACCAACCACATTATTAATTTACCCCACTGACATGGAGATTAGTGCGCTTTCAAAGGGATTAACATTTGATCTGAAGTTGTTGTTTTCATTTGGTTTTCAACCTGTAGGACACTGATCCGGCATGGATCATACTCTGCCGCATTTTCCAGCATCGAATCCAAGCTCCTCCCCTACCCATAATACCCTTGTCTCCATCCTACCCTCAGATCTCGTTACTTGTGAGAGAGCAGCATGGATTGCAGCTCCAAGTTTCCTTAGTGCAAGGGTGATCTTTTTTGAGTATTTCTACTTTCTAGCTTTTATAACTCTATCTTTGTCTGTCTTACTTTCCCTACCCTATGCACTAGTGTATTAGTTCCTATTTAAATAAAAAAAGTCTTCTCTCTCTGTATCCCTCTCCTCCCATCTTTCTCTTTCTGGTGTGTGTCTGTGTGTGTGTCTGTGTGTGTGTCTGTGTGTGTGTCTGTGTGTGTGTCTGTGTGTGTGTCTGTGTGTGTGTCTGTGTGTGTGTCTGTGTGTGTGTCTGTGTCTGTGTGTGTCTGTGTGTGTGTGTGTGTCTCTGTGTGTGTGTCTGTCTCTGTGTGTGTCTGTCTGTGTGTGTGTCTGTCTCTGTGTGTGTGTCTGTCTGTGTGTGTGTCTGTCTGTGTGTGTGTCTGTCTGTGTGTGTGTCTGTCTCTGTGTGTGTGTCTGTCTCTGTGTGTGTGTCTGTCTGTGTGTGTGTCTGTCTGTGTGTGTGTCTGTCTCTGTGTGTGTGTCTGTCTCTGTGTGTGTGTCTGTCTGTGTGTGTGTCTGTCTGTGTGTGTGTCTGTCTCTGTGTGTGTGTCTGTCTCTGTGTGTGTGTCTGTCTGTGTGTGTGTCTGTCTGTGGCAGTCCGTGGCAGAACCCCCCTAGGCCAGGCTTCAGGAAGTGAATATGGCCACACTGTGTTCTGTGCTTGGGAGAGAGCAGTTGGACACAATCTGTTCGAACTGCGCAGGTTTCAATCCCCATGCTTTGATTGACAGGAGGAACAAGTTCATTTTTAAGGGCCTCCTTCCCCCAGAGGCTGCTACTCCCTCTACCTCTTCTTCCACCCTGTCTTCTGGGACTCGGCCTCCCTTTTAGAAGTCCAGGGATGGAGAAAAGTCTCATCCCAAAGACTGGGAAAGACCTAAGTGGCGGTCCCCTGACCGCTCATCTGTTGAGCCCCCGGCCAAGTCTCTGCTGGATCTGACCCGAGGCTCATCTCGACTCTAGTGTCTGCATTTTCTCCGATCTTTTTGGAGCTGTCCAACTCTCTGAGCCATAGTCTCGACTCCGGATCTGAGGGGATGGTGTCAGCTTTAAGATTTTCGGAGTCGACCCTTCCACTCTGAGTGTCTGCGCCTGGAGGCTGGGATACGGCTCCCCCTTCAGCGCAGAGAGCGGTGGATCCAGTTCTACTTACCTCTGCTCCAGGGATTTGTTCGTCCACTTTTGATGTGGAGAGAGTTCTCTTGGATCTGTTCAGACACTTGACACTATCTTTCTCTGAGTCAGTCTTGGCTCCCTCTTTTTCTGGCCCAGATTCTGCCATCCTGCCCCCTCAGGGACAGCCTGTTGCTACTATGCCCCAGGGGTTGCCTCCTTGGAGCTTTGAGGTTTGAGTCCTCCCCAGAAACTACCCCTGAGGAGCTCCCTCAGAAACACTCGTGCAAAAGGAAGCACTTAGACTCCCCACTGGAGTGCCTCACTGAGGACACTGACTTGGAAGAAGGGGAGGGTTCCCCCTATTCACCCCCTGATGATGTCTCCTTCGGTGACATCATGGAATTCCTGTGCCAGCATGGGGGATGGTCTACCCAAAAACCCAATCCAGATAAGTATGTGATGTTCTTCATGTTTCACTGTTGCAGACATTACATTTGGGTTATTTGTTTGCAGGTAGCCCTTAGCCGGCCTGATTATCAAAGGCTTGAGTCCTGCGTCGGTTGCTGTCTCATCTTCCATGATGTCAGGTAGTCAGGGGTATAAAGCATGCAGCCGACGCCATTACATTAGTCTTTCTGCCGTGCGGTGCCTGAAGCAGAAGCAGTTTGCAAGTGCCGGTTGGCCGACTCCTGAAATTGTCGTTTTCGAGTTTCAGAATCGAAGTCTTCAAAAAAGCTAAGTACCCCATTGGGGATCCTTTTCCTCGCTCTAAACCAATGTCAGTAAAAGTTAACCATTGTATTTCTTGTGGAAAGCAAATACCTCATAAAGATTTTCATTCGTACTGCATTCCTTGCTTAGTCCCAGACCATGACGTCCCTCGCTGTAGGTTTTGTGCCTTATTCAATCCTCAAACTATTTGTCTGTTCATTTTTGCATCAAACTACTTCAGTACTCTGTTTAATTATCCAGAAATGGCTTCAGTAAGCCATCCGACTACTGACATTCCAAAAAAATATAAAGAAAGAGACAGACCGCATAGGTCCAAAGATGCAGACGACACTTCCGTTAAGCTAGTCGCCAGTTCGCCAGTACTCAGTGAGGTGCTTTCGCAGCCCCTGATACCAGCTACTTCAGATTCGCAGGCCTTTACTGAGACCCATTCGAAGTCCGTTATGCCGCGAGATGCTTCTTCAGCTATGGAACCTGTGAATGTCTCTACCTTGGATGGGTCCGGAGCCGCTGTGCAGGCACTGGCTTCTGAGGGTGTATTCAGGCTTACTGACTTGCATATCAAACCAATGCCATCTTCTTCTTCAAGGCCTAAAACACAATCCACGCCTAGAAAACTGACGTCCATACCGCATGGTGTGGCCCATATGCCTAAAAAACAAATAAGAATGGCTGAAGACCTTATTACTCTATATAGGGGAAGCCAGCCTTCCCCCTGTAAGAGACCTAGAACTGATTTTCCTTCTGATTCTTCTGATCAGGATTCTGAAATTTGTTTCCTCTGATCAGGATTTCTCTTTATCTACCGATGAGGATTCTGATGCAGTGGAGTCCATACCCTCTGCTTCCCCTCCAGAAGATTTTTCTTTTGGTGAAACTTTGCACACACTTAGGGAGCATTTCCGCTGGGAAAGCCAGGATTACTCTGACTCCAAAAAGAGGCTTAAGGAATTCTTACTCCTACCTCAACACAGGCCTTTAGCTATCCCTCTTGTACTGGACATTGTAGACAAAGCCTTCTTGGAATCTAGCCTAGCCCTAGGCACTGTACCTCCGGCTCCCAGGAAACCTGACCGGTATTAGAGTACCTGATTCTCACAAGTTCCTCTTTAAGAATACCACTGCGGACCCAGAGACCATTTCACAGGGACCCAAAGGCATTAAGGCTACTACTGCCAAAAAACGTGCCCCCTCTGATAGAGATTCCAGGGCCCTGGACAGATGGGATAAGAAGGCATACACTTCTGCTACTTTGGCCGTTAGGGCCTTAAACGGCCAGTTTCATATGTTAAAGTATCAGCAGCATATTATTGGATTACTTAGTTAAACAGAAAATGATGTTGATTCCTGACTGTGCTGAGAACAAAGAATTACAGGATTTAATGCATTCTGCTGAACAAGTTGGTAAACATGCTTTGCAGTGTGGTTTTGACGACTTAGAGGCATCTTACAGGGCTGCTGTCACTGGGTTTGTCCTTAGAAGGCATGCTTGGCTTAAGGAGCAAACATTTTCAGATCATGTTAAAGCTAAATTACTGGATGCCCCCTTAAAACCAAGACCACCTGTTTGGCAACAAAGCAGAAGTAGTACTTAAAAAGATGGAGGAAAAAGCTACATCTATGCAAACTGTTAAAGATTTCCTGCAAGTACAGCCTCCCAGATTTAGTAGGCATTGGCCTTATTTATTTATTCCAGTTTGGTGACCGGGAGGTCCACTGGGATCGAGAGCCCGTTTTCAGTGGAGGCACGGGAAGAAAAGCTCCACATAAGTTACATAAAGTGGGTTCAGGCACCTAGGCAGCAAGACATTTCCCTGTGGTACATTTGACTTGGGACACATGGCTGCAGTGACATTCAGCTGCAGAGAAATATGACTGTTTGCAAATTACCTGTGGGCAAAGAGAAGCACACACTGCCATGCTCCTAGCTTTAATAGCCAAATGCATGGCAGCAGAAGAAGTAATGAGTGTTGTGCTCCGTGTACAGTACATACTTATATAACTACAACATGTATAACTGTGCTACAGCATGGAGGGAATCCTGCAGGATACTGTAATCACATTGATGCTCCAGTATGCGTTTTAGGTAATGTTCCCTAGACACTGTGAAGGGGGTAGTGGTCCACACACACTCCAATTATAAAGGCACTTCCCATTGTGTACTGCATTTTTACTGCTACTGACATGCCCTCTGGCCAGCCTGCTGCTGATGCCTGCCATATTACCTGCTGTCTCATGTTCCCCTGGGGACCATGGACATTGTTTTCCCCCTGTGCATTTGTTTATTAAAGCTGTGGTTATGGCAGTGTCTGCTTCTCTTTGCCCACAGGGAATTTGCAAACAACCATATTTCTCTGCAGCTGAATGTCACTTCAGCCATATGTCCCCAGTCAAATATACCACAGGGAAATGTCTTGCTGCCTAGGCGCCTGAACCCACATAAAGTATATAATTTTCATTTTGGTTAAGTAGCGAAGTTCTGCTTAACACCGTACATAACATATAGAAGTATCACATTGTAAGTTACATAAATTGAAATAGCAATAGGAATAAAATTCATATAAATTGCATTCAAATAAGAAGATATATTATAAGTGAGAGGTTTAGAAGGGAAGAAGGTTAGCCAGGAGAAGACCGTATTACTTCTAAGAATTGGTCCTTTCCTTCTCAGTCCAAACCCAGTAACAGCAGACCACCTAGGTTACAGCCTCAAGGTACTCACAGGCCTAAGCAGTGGGGGGCTCCCACTTCCAAAGCTGGAAGTAGCAAGACACCCCCTGTGGTAAACTGTCACAATGACTTAACCTTAAACCTTCCAAGCCCTGCTCAGCTGACTGCTCCTTTAGGGGGAAAGATTGCCGTGCATGCAAAAAACTGGGAACTCGTTACCCAAGACAAATGGGTTTTAAATATAGCTTCCCAAGGATACAGATTCCACTTCCACACCTTACCAACCCCAAAAGGTTGGCCAGACCTACCCCAAAATCAGTGGGCAGAGGCTCAACAGCAGGTTCTCTCTCTTCTAAGTATCAAGGCTATTCAGCCTGTCCCAGAAGAGGAATGGGGACAAGGTTTTTACTCGAGACTTTTCCTGGTACCCAGAAAAGACGACAACTGGCGTCCTATCTTGGACCTGTCTATCCTAAACACCGTTTTGGTAATCCCAAAATTCATAATGCTAACACTTAACAGCTGCTCCCCATGCTGGGCAAAAATGCCTGGTTGGCAATACTGGACTTAAAGGAAGCTTACCTGCACATCCCAATAAGGGAATCTTGCAGAAAATACCTACGCTTCAGAGGAGGCTACATGTACCATCAGTTCTCTGCACTGCCCTTTGACTTCTCTACTGCGCCCAGGGTATTCACAAAGTGCCTAGCTCCTTTCATTGCATTCTGCAGGCAAATATTCAAATATACCCATACCTGGATGATTGTCTAATTCAGGCAGAAAGCCAGGACATACTATTAAATCATCTGGCATTTGTAAAGAAACTGCTAACCTCACTTGGGTACACCATAAACGAAAATAAATCCCACCTAGTACCCTGCCAACAAATTGTATTCCTGGGAGCAAGCTTGAATTCACCTTAACAGATGGCCTACCTCACGCCAGAGAAACAAGTTTATTTGACAGCCTACTTCAAACTACTGGCCACAAAGACCCAGCTATCTGCAAGGAAAATACTGCAAGCCCTGGGGTTTGTGGCCTCTTGCATCCTACTAATTCCATATGTAAGACTGCATATGAGGAAACTACAGTGGTATCTAAAAAGCCTATGATGTCAACATTTTAAGGACCTGGACTCAATCATTCCTATAATTCCTTGTATAAAGACAGAGTTCCTTTGGTGGGAAGAGGCCTGCCCCCACAACAAGGGACTGCGATTCACTCTCCCCCCCTGCCTCCCAGACCCTAACAGACACATCAGACTGTGCATGGGGGGGCTCACTTGGCAGGGCAGTGCATTCAGGGCAAATGGAACCAGAGTCAAATGCACCTGCATATCAATCAAAAAGAAATGTTAGCTGTACAGAATTCGCTGACAGCCTTCAAGGACCGCATTCTTCCAGGACAATTATTGGTAAAGACAGAAGACAACACTGTTATGTGGTACATAAACAACCAGGGGGGCACCCACTCATACCCTCTCTGCAGACTAGCCATGGCTCTGTAGAACACAGCCGTGAGCTACCAAGTGCACCTACAAGCTCAATTCCTGCCAGGCAAGCTAAATTCACTGGCAGACGACATAAGCAGAAATCTCATGGACCCACACAAGTGGAAACTGGAACCAAAGATATTCAACATTTTGACAAACAAATGGGGGAGCCCAGAGATGGACCTGTTTGCCTTCCCTCAGAACTACCAGTTGGGCAAATTCTGCATAAGGACTCCCCACAGACAAGCTTGGAAAGTGTCCTTCAACTGGGAAAGCCTCTTAGTTTATGCCTTTCCCCCCTCTGCCTCTCCTCTTGAAAGTTCTACTAAAGATCAAACAGGACAAACCAAACACAATACTCATTGCACCAGACCGGCCATGCCATCACTGGTACCCCCTCTTGCGCAGTATGTCACTGCTGGAACTATGGCACCTGCCTCAGACCCCTTCCCTGCTGTCCCAGCAGGAGGGCCAGATTCTGCACCCCCAGCTTCAAACCCTGAACCTTGTAGCCTGGCTAATTACCTGAGTTCTCCAATACCATCCCTCAGCAAGCAAGTGCTGGATGTCATTCTGGAGGCAGAGAGGCCTAGTACTAGAAAGTCCTATACTGAAAAGTGGAAAAGATTCTGTTCCTGGAGCCAAACTCCGGGGATGGGCACAACAGTGCCCAGTTTACTGCATATTCTTCAATACTTAGAGATGCTTCACAAGGGCCTTTCCTTCTCGTCTATTAAAATTCACGCCTCAGCCATTTCAGCACATTATAATACTGAGCCACCCCTCTTCTCTCACCCCATGCTGAAACAACTCCTCAGAGGGGCCAAAATTTTAAGATCACCCAGGAGAGCCCCTACTCCAGCCTGGGTCCTTAACTTTGCATTAGAAAAGCTCACTCTCCCTCCTTTTGAGCCAGCTGCAACTGCAGAGTTAAAATTCCTTTCTTGGAAAACAGCCTTCCTTCTAGACATCACTTCAGCAAGAAGAGTGTCTGAATTACAGGCCCGCATGGTAGTGGAGCCCTTCATCATCTTCCATGCGGACAGGGTGTCCCTTAAGACCAATCCTTCCTTTATGCCCAAGGTGGTATCCAGCGTGCCCCTTAATCAGTCCATTCATTTGCCAACCTTCTTTTCAAATCCACAGAACAAAGGAGAAGAATACTGCACTCTCTGGACGTGCACAGACAACTTGGATTTTATTTGGACAGGACTAAGCCTCTCAAGAAAACTGAACAGCTGCTAGTTGCCTTTGCTGCAGGAGCAGAGGGGAAGGCCATTTCAAAGCAAACCATTTCTGAGTGGATAGGCCATTGCATTCATTTCTGCTATAAACACCATGGAAAACCTACCCCACAGGGGATAAGATCCCATTCCACCAGGGCTGCATCTACTTCTACAGCCTTTCTCAGAGGTGTTCCTACCAGGGACATCCTAAAAGCTGCTACCTGGAGTGCTGTACATACCTTCAAGCATTACCACTTGCCAATTTTTTTCTGAATCCAGAGCTGGTTTTGCCACTGCAGTCTTGCAGGGCCTAATAGCTGGTCCTAATTCTCTCTAATTGCCTCCTCCCTTCCTTAGCTTTGGGAATTTACCCAAATGTAATGACTGCAACAGTGAAACACGAAGAACATAGTACAGTTGTGTACACTTAACATAAATGTAGATGTTCAAGTGAATTCACTGTTGCAGTCCTGGTTACCATCCCTCCAGCCCCCTGGCTTCTATTGACTGTACCTCTCTTCTTGTTTACTGTATTTAAGCTTTCTGGTGTATTTGCTTTTTGTTGGAGGTGTAACCGTATATATAATTGCTTCCCATTATGGGGGCACCTGATGTCTGTGACAAGAAAAACTGATGTAATGGTGTCAGCTGCATGCTTTATACCCCTGACGACCTGACGTCATGGAAGATGAGACAGCAACTGACGCAAGACCCAAGACTTCGATAATCAGGCCGGCTGAGGGCTACCTGCAAGCAGATAACCCAAATGTAACGACTACAACAGTGAATGCACTCTAACATCTACATTTATGATAAGTGTACACAACTATACTTTCTGGAGGCATTTGGAACAGGACCCTCTACCTCCTGAGTGTCCCCTCCTGCAGATCCTCTTGTGGACTTAATTTCATCCAGGGTATGAAGGCATTGGATATGGTTGAGCCTGTCCCCAAGTGCCCAGACAGTAATACCCGGCTCCCTTCAAATAGGCAACATTGGTTGAAGGGATTCTCGGTAGAAGCCATGGTGGTTGCGGCGGCCACCAAGAAAGAGCTCGCTCAGGAGAGCTCCACGGTCCATCTGCCAGACTGAGTTGTGGGCCATGGACCTTTTCAGGTGGGGAACTTGTGGCTCAGCGACATTTGCTTTGTGTGCACTGAATTACATGGTACACGTCGTCAGATTGCAGTGGGACCTGTCCAAAGAGTTTGCCGAGTCTGCCCCGGGGTCCATGTCTGCAGAGGAGAAGGTGTTCTCATCCTGTATGGCCATGCTTACTTCCATATCCAATACTTCCATGAGGCTCCTGTCACATGCCACTGAAGGTGCCTCTTGGGCTGCCGAAACAGGCGTAGCCATCAGGCGTCACTCCTTCCTCCGGCTTTGTGCTTTCCTGGAGCCCTTTAAGGCATCTTTTTGAAATGCCCCATATGACGGATCTACTCTTTTTGGTAAGATCATTCAAATACACATTAGTTCAGAGTGAGAAAGACTGTAAGTCCTTGCCTGCCGTCAGGATTTGCTTCTCAACCCTGCAACAGTCCTTTTCCTGGAATCTGCGTAGGGTGAAGATGTGGTTCCGAAAGTCTTAGGGTTTTTCCCGCAATGCTCAGGACTCGCCTTCCTCCAGAGGCAGAGGGGGATACAATAGATGCCACCCTCATGGCAGAGGGGGACCAAGGATGATGTTCATCGTGCATACAGCTGTAGTCATAACAGATGGGGTTATCCTGCCGTCAGGCGGATCCTCGGTCGGCCGAATTCCAAAGTCTAGGTCCGGCGTCGGTTGTCGTCACTTCCTCCCTGACGTCAGTGTGGCAGGGGTATAAAAGAGCCAGCCGACGCCATCTTCAGTATTTCTTGCCGCGCGGTGCCCGAAGCAGAAGCAGTTCGCAAGTGCCGGTCGGCCAGCTCCTGAGATTTACGAAAATATTTCAGCCGAAGTCTTCTTGAAAGCTAAGTACCCCATTGGGGAAACTTTTCTTGCCTCAGACCGATGTCAGACAAAGTTAATAATTGCATTTCATGTGGGAAGCAAATACCGCATAAGGATTTCCATTCTTTCTGTATTCCTTGCTTAGGCCCAGACCACGATGTCTCGGCCTGCCGTTTTTGTGCTAGATTCAACAAACGCACTATTAAGCGTCAGGCGGAGTTCGCCCACCACTATTTTGGTAAAAAATTTAATTACATTATGTCGTCGGATACTCCGACTTCAGTTTTGAGTAAAAGACGCAAAGATAAGGACCGACATACGAGGTCCGCGACTTCTACCGACACCACGCTAAGGCCGACTACCGGTTTTCAGCGAGGCACCTACGCAGCCCCTGAGTACCGATGACACTTCATTACCGGTGTCTTCTGTGCCCGAGGTCGCAGGCTCCTCGGCCCCCATTCCGACTACAGATACCGACGCCACTCTTGGCGGGGAAACTCAGAGTTTAGACAGGCCTGCCATTTCTCAAGGTGTCTTCAGGCCTTCCTCCTTCTCCATTAAGGCTTTCACAAAATCTAAAGCAGCCATGAAAACTAAAAAACAAGGACCACAGACCCCCTCTCAAGGCCCCATGCCTAAAAAACAGATGCTCAAAATGGCTGAGGATTTGATTACTCTTATCAGGGGTTCTCAACCCCCCTCGGACAAAAGCCCAGATTGGAGGAAGACTACCCTTCCTCAGATCAAGCCTCTATTACCTTTGAACATTCTGAGGACCAGGAATATACATATTGTCCTTTTGAAGACTCTGATGCAGAGGAGTCTATTCCCTCTGTCTCCCCCCCCCCCCCCCCCGAGGACTATTCTTTTGGGGAAACCCTACATACCTTGAGGGAACACTTTCACTGGGAAGGCCAAGATTACTCAGATTCCAAGAAAAGGCTCGGGGATTTTCTCTTGCTCCCCCAGCACAGGCCTCTGGCAAGCCCTCCTGTCTTAGATATATTAGATGATGTGTACACAAGCCAGCCTCAACCCAGATTCTTTGCCTCCAGCTCCTGTTAAGCCTGACCGATATTACCGGGTTCCTGATTCACACCAGTTCCTATACAAAAGCCATGCTGCTGACCCAGAAACTATTTCACAGGGTCCCAAGGGAATTAAGGCCTCTACTGCTAAAAACCCATTACCTTCAGAGAGAGATTCCAGAGCTTTAGAAAGATGAGGGGGAAAGGTGTATACCTCGGCCACTTTAACCGTGAGGGCATTAAACTGTCAGTTCCATATGTTAAAAGTATCAACAGTTTTTGTTATCTCAGTTGAAAAGCAAAATGACACAACCTGAACAACCAGATTTAAAGGAGTTGCGGGATGTGTTGCATAGTGCAGAGCAAGTGGGTAAACATACCTTGCAGTGTGGTTTTGATGCTTTAGAAGCCTCATGTAGAGCTGCTGTTACAGGGTCTGTCATACGTAGACATGCTTGGCTCAAAGAGCAAACCTACCAGATCATGTCAAAGCTAAATTACTAGATGCACCTCTTCAAAAAGATGTATCTTTTTGGTGTTAAAGCTGAGGAGGTACTAAAGAAAATGGAGGAAAAGGCAAGATCAATGCAAACAGTGAAAGATTTCCTGCAGGTACAACCTCCACGTTTCAGCAGAAACTGGCCTTCAAAAAATTGGTCCTTTCCAGCCACAGACAGACCTCAAAGAGGCAGATACAGGCGCCCGAGGGGTAGAGGGCAATCTCAAGGATCATTCAGAGCCAGACAATGGCAAGCACCAACCCAAGAGGTGGAGAAGATAGATCACAGTCATTCAGAAAGCAGACACAATGACTTTCCCCTTTGCCTGCCAAGCAAAGCGTTAATGGCAGCACCTTTAGGCGGAAAACTGGCATTATTCTCAAAAAAATTGACATATTGTCACAAAAGACAAATGGATCCTGGACATTATGGACAGAGGCTATAGATTTCACTTTCACACCCTTCCAAAAATGAGAGGCATGCCAAACCTGCCACAAAATCAAAGGGCAGAGGCACAAAAACAAATTTCAGCTCTCATGGACATGAAAGTTATTCAAGAGTTACCTGCAAAAGAACAAGGTCAAGGTTTTTATTCCAGACTATTCCTGGTACCAAGGAAGGGCAAAGATTGGAGACCTATTTTAGACCTCTCCATCCTAAACACATACTTACTCGTACCAAAATTCAAGATGCTCACATTACAGCAGCTTCTTCCCATGCTGGGCAAGGAGTCTTGGCTGGTAACATTGGACCTCAAGGAGGCATACCTGCATGTCCTTATCAGACAAGATTGCAGAAGATACCTCAGATTTCTTGCAGGTTCAACCCATTATCAATTCTCTGCATTGCCCTTTGGCTTATCTACTGCGCCCAGAGTGTTTACGAAATGCCTGGCATCAGTAATTGCCTTCTGCAGACTTCAAGGGATACAAATATACCCATATCTGGACGACTGCCTGATCCAAGCGGACAGCAAGCACATACTTCTGAAACACCTGGCGTTTGTAATAAAACTGTTGAACTTTCTAGGATACACAGTCAACAAAAAGAAATCAAAACTAATACCCTCTCAAACAATAATTTTCCTGGGTGCCAGCTTGAATACAAACACCCAGATGGCCTACCTCACGCCAGACAAACAAGGGCAACTATCTCAATACTTCAGCAAAATGGCAACCTTCACCAGGCTGACTGCAAGGAACGTCCTGCAGGCTCTGGGATTCATGGCATCTTGCATCCTGCTAATCCCATGTGCAAAGCTGCATATGAGGAAACTTCAATGGTACCTAAAAAACTTATGGTCTCAACACAGCCACAGTTTGGAAACAATTATACCACTCATTCCATGTCTTCAAAAGGAATTTCTGTGGTGGGCTCAAGCATGTCAAAGAAACATAGGTCTCCCCTTCTGCATACCTCAAGCAAATCAAATCATCACAACATACGCCTCGGACTACGCCTGGGGGGCGCACATGACAGATCAGTGCATTCAGGGAAAATGGTCCCAAAAAGAGAAGCACCTACACATCAATCAAAAGGAAATGCTAGCAGTGCAAAATGCTATTATGGCCTTCAAAGACCTACTGCATCCAGGCCAGCTATTGATAAGGACAGACAACACCACAGTGATGTGGTACATAAGCAAACAGGGGGGAACTCATTCATACCCCCTGTGCAGACTAGCCATGTCCCTTTGGAACACAGCTCTGGAATTGCAAATCCAACTTCAGGCACAATTCCTGCCAGGGAAGGAAAACACACTGGCAGACAGCCTAAGCAGAAATATGACAGATCCACACGAATGGAAGTTGCATCCTCAAGTTTTCGCAAAGATAACTCAGGCATGGGGACAGCCAGACATAGATCTCTTTTGCTACCCACAGAAATTACTAACTGAAAAAATTTTGCTCAAGGTCCTATCATCCACAGGCCTGGAAAGTGGACACACTTTCTTTCAATTGGACAACATTGACAGTCTATGCCTTTCCACCTCTCCCTCTGCTGCCCAAAGTTCTATTAAAAGTCAGAGCAGAGAGGCCAAAAATGATTCTCATTGCTCCAGACTGGCCAAGACAACACTGGTATCCACTCCTGAAGAGCCTGACACATTCCCCACCATGGATCCTGCCTCTAGTGCCTCTTCTGTTGTCCCAGCACAACTTCAAAACTCTTCACAGCCAGCTAAAAACCCTCAATCTAGCCGCATGGAGAATCCCTTGATTTCCCAACAGACCCTCCTCTCCAAGGAGGTGCAGGATGTCATCTTGGAGGCCAGAAGACCTTCTACTAGAAAAGCCTACTCCGCCAAATAGAAACGGTTTTGTGCCTGGAATCAGAAAAAGGGCCAGACTCCTTGGGTAATAAATTTACCTCAAATATTACAGTACCTAGCTGAGATGTTAAACAGTGGACTTTCCTTCTCCTCCATCAAGATCCATGCTTCAGCCATTTCTGCACAATACAACACAGATCCTCCTTTATTCTCTCATCCTCTCTTAAGACAGTTCCTCAGAGGGGGCTAAGAATATAAAACCCCCAAGGAAACCACCAGTCCCTGCTTGGGACCTCAACTTCATATTGGAAAATCTGACCCTGCCTCCATTTGAGCCAGCTGATTCAACAGAACTACAATATTTGTCATGGAAAACAGCCTTCCTTCTGGCTATCACCTCAGCACGCAGGGTTTCGGAACTACAGGCCCTCATGGCTGTGCAACCTTTCATCATTTTCCATCAGGACAGAGTTTCCTTACGAACCAACCCTTCTTTTATGCCAAAGGTAGTATCCAGTGTAGCCTTGAATCAGACTATCCACTTACCTACCTTTCACCCTAACCCACAAAACAAAGGGGAAAGACTACTACATTCCTTGGACATTCACAGACAACTTCGTTATTATTTGGACAGGACAAAGCCATTCAGGAAATCCGAGCAACTCTTGTGTCCTATGCTACAGGTGCTCAAGGAAAGGCCATCTCCAAACAGCCAATCTCAAAATGGATAGCCCACTGCATACGCTTTTGTTACTCATTTCATGGAAAAACTGTGCCTTCAAGCATCAGATACCACTCCACAAGGGCCACAGCTACCTCTGCAGCTTTCCTCAGGGGGGTTCCTACCAAGGCCATTTTGGAAGCAGCCACTTGGAGTTCAGTGCACACTTTCTCCAAACACTATCCCCTTCCACTTTATTCTAAATCTAGAGCGGGCTTTGCCACTACAGTCTTGCAGGGCATCCTTGCTCCGCCTAGTTCCACTTAGTGCCTGCCACCCCTATTTAGCTTTGGGATTCTACCCATCTGTTATGACTGCAGCTGTATGCACGATGAACATAGTACAGTTTTGTACCTACCATAAATGTAGATGTTCGAGTGCTAATACAGCTGCAGTCCAGGTTTCCCTCCCTCCATCCCCTCTTAGGACAGGCCTTATGACAAACACCTTCTCATACAACCTGATTGGGGTATTCTTTTTTGGTGTATTTGCTTGCAAACTACTGTTTTTTGATTATTCTATATTGCATTATTACATAAGTTTGTTTTGCCTTCCTTCTGGGGGCACCTGACATCTGGGGCAAGAAATACTGAAGAAGATGGCGTCGGCTGGCTCTTTTATACCCCTACCGCACTGACGTCAGGGAGGAAGCGACGACAACCGACGCCGGACCTAGACTTTGGAATTCGGCTGACCGAGGACCTGCCTGACGGCAGGATAACCCCATCTGTAATAACTGCAGCTGTATTAGCACTCTAACATCTACATTTATGGTAGGTACAAAACTGTACTTTCTTCGTGTTTCACTGTTGCAGTCATCACTTTAGGGTTATCTGCTTGCAGTAGCCCTCAGTCGGCCTAATTAACAGTCTTGGGTCCTGCGCCGGTTGCTGTCCCTTCTTCCATGACTTCAGGTCATCAGGGGTATAAAACATGCAGCCGACGCCATTACATCAGTCTTTCTTGTTGTGCGGTGCCCGAAGCAGAAGCAGGTCGCAAGTGCCGGTTGACAGACTCCTGAAATGTTTGTTTTTGAGTTTCAGAACCGAAGTCTTCAACTAAAACTAAGTATCCTGTTGGGGAAACTTTTTCTTGCTCCTTTCCGATGTCAGTAAAAGTTAATAATTGCATTACTTGTGGAAAGCAAATACCTCATAATGATTTTTATTTGTACTGTATTCCTTGCCTAGGCCCTGACCACGATGTACCGTGCTGTCGGTTTTGTGCTTTATTTAATCAGCGCACTATCTGTCGCTGGTATTTTTTTGCCTCTAAATATTTCGGTTCTCTGTTTAATTATCCAGAAATGTCGGTTACCCATCCGACTACCGGGATTCCGAAAAACCGCAAGGATAAAGACAGAGACAGGCTGCCGAGGTCCAAAACTGCTGACGCTTCTCCTAAGCCAGTCGATAGTTCGCCTGTACTCAGTGAGGCGCTTTTGCAGCACCTGATACCTGCTACTTCTGATTCGCAGGCCTCTACTGAGACCCATTCGGAATCCAGTATGCCACGAGATCCTTCAACTATGGAACCTGCGGATGTCTCTACCTTGGATGGGTCCGGAGCCGCTGTGCAGGCACCAGCTTCAGAGGGTGTATTCAGGCCTACAGACTTGCATATTAAACCGCCTCCTTCTTTTAGGCCTAAATCTCAAACCATGCGTAAGAAACTGATGCCCAGGCCGCATGCTCAAGCCTCTGTGCCTAAAAAACAAATAAGAATGGCTGAAGATCTTGTAACTGTAATCGGGAAGCCAGCCTCCCCCTCCTAAGAGACATAGGACTGAAGTTGTTTATGAATCTTCTGACCAGGATTCTGATTTTTCTGATGGTCTGGATTTGCCCTTATCTGCTTCTGAGGATTCTGATGCAGAGGACTCTAATCCCTCTGCTTCCCCTCCAGAGGATTTTTCTTTTGGTGAAACCTTACATACTCTAAGGGAGCATTTCCACTGGGAAAGCCAGGATTTTTCTGATTCAAAAAAGAGGCTTAGGGATTTCTTACTATTGCCTCAGCATAGGCCTTTAACTATTCCTCCTGTACTAGACATTGGTGATGATGCTTTCTCAGTATCTAGTTTGGCCCCTGATTCTTTGCCTCCTGCTTCCAGAAAACCTGATAGATATTACAGGGTTCCTGATTCACACAAGTTCCTTTTTAAAAATCCTATTGCGGATCCAGAGACTATTTCACAGGGACCCAAGGGCATTAAGGCTTCTACTGCTAAAAATCTTACCCCTTCTGATAGAGACTCCAGGGCGCTGGATAGATTGGGTAAGAAGGTTTACACTTCTGCAACCTTAGCCATTAGGGCTTTAAACTGCCATTTTCATATGTTAAAGTATCAACAACACGTTATTGGATTGCTTAAACAGAAAATTATGTTGATTCCTGACTGTGCAGAAAATAAAAAATTACAGGATTTAATGCATTCTGCTGAACAGGTTGGAAAACATACTTTGCAAAGCGGATTTGATTCTTTAGAGGCCTCTTGCAGGGCTGCTGTTACTGGTTCTGTGCTCAGAAGGCATGCTTGGCTTAAAGAGCAAATCTTTACCTGATCATGTTAAAGCTAAATTGTTGGATGCTCCCTTAAATCAGGGTGAGGAAGTTCTTAAAAATATGGAAGATAAAGCTAAATCTATGCAAACTGTTAGATTGGTTGTTGGATATCATTTTAGAGGCAAGGAGGCCTAGTACCAGAAAGTCTCACGCTGAAAAATGGAAAAGATTCTGTGCCTGGAACCAAGCTCAAGGGATGAGCACAACAGTGCCCAATTTACCTCAGATTTTACAATACTTATCCGAGATGCTTCATAAGGGCATGTCTTTCTCCTCCATCAAAATTCACGCCTTAACCATCTCAGCTCATTATAACAGAACCACCCCTCTTCTCTCATCCACTGCTTAAGCAGTTCCTCAGAGAGGCCAAAAATCTATGACCACCCAGGAGAGCTCCAACTCCATCCTGGGACCTCAACTTTGTATTGGAAAAGCTCACCCTTCCTCCTTTCAAGCCAGCTGCGCCACTGCAGATTTAAAATTCCTTTCTTGGAAAATAGCTTTCCTTTTAGCAATCACTTCAGCAAGAAGGGTATCTGAATTACAGGCCCTCATGGCAATGGAGCCTTTCATCATCTTTCATGCGGACAGGGTGTCCCTCAGGACCAATCCCTCCTTCATGCCCAAATTTTCTGTAAATCCAGTGTGGCCCTTAATCAGTCCATACATTTGCCAACCTTCTTTCCTAATCCACAGAACAAAGGGGAATGGATTCTGCACTACTTAGATGTGTACAGACAACTAGATTCTACTTGGACAGAACTAAACCTCAAAGGAAATCTGATAACTGCTGGTGGCATTTGCTGCAGGGGCAGAGGGGAAGGCTATTTCAAAGCAAACCATTTCCAAATGGATAGGCCATTGCATTCATTTCTGCTACAAACACTATGGAAAACCTATCCCACAGGGGATCAGACCCCACTCTACCAGGGCTGCAGCCTTTCTCAGAGGCGTCCCTACCAGGGACATCCTAGAAGCTGCTACTTGGAGTTCTGTACATACTTTCACCAAGCATTACCATCTGCAAATTTTCTCTAAATCCAAAGCTGGCTTTGCCACTGCAGTCTTGCAGGGCCTTTTAGCTGGTCCTAATTCTATTTAAATTCCTCCTCCCCTCCTTAGTTTTGGGAATCTACCCAAAAGTAACGACTGCAACAGTGAAACATGAAGAACATAGTACAGATGTCCTTCATGGATGCATCTGCAGTCATAACAAATGGGTTGTCCTGTCGTCAGGCAGCCCTTCGGTCGGCCGGATTCCAAAGTCTGGGTCCGGCTTCGGCTGATGTCGCACTTCACCCGACGTCATCTCTGCTGGTCTTCGGGTATAAAGGCATCAGCCGACGCCATTTTCCCCAGTCTTTCTTGCCGCGTGGCGCCCGAAGCAGAAGCTGTTCGCAAGTGCCGGTCGGTCAGATCCAGAGATTACTACTACGAATACTACTTGAAGACTTCTAAAAGCTAAGTACCCGTTGGGGACCCTTTCTTGCCTCAGCCGATGTCAGAAAAGTCAATAACTGTTTAACTTGTGGGAAACAAATACCTCATAAAGATTTCCACTCTTACTGTTTGCCTTGCTTAGGCCCAGACCACGACGTAGCAGCCTGTTCGGCCTGTGCTTCCTTCAACCGACGAACGCTTAGGCGTCGGTCGGAGTTTGCTGAACAGTTTTTCGGCTCAGATTTTGCGTACATTATGCCGTCGGATCCTCCGACTACCCAAATTGTTAAAAAACGCAAAGAAAAAGACAGACACTCGCGGTCCGCGGTTTCGGCCGAAACCACGGTTAAGCAAGCCGCGTGTGTCTCTGTTTCGGCCGAAAACGAGAAAACTTGTCAATCTTCAGCCGAATCCATGACTACTACTGAGGCTCCTGCTACCTTACCTGAATCAGCCTCAGAAATTTTGCCTACAACTGTGGTTCCTACTGATCTATCAGACACCATCCCTTTGGATATCTCTACTCCAGCACGTGGTGCTGCTAGGCCTCCTGCAGCCATGTCTATTAAGGCCTTTGCCAGGGCTAAAGCAGCCAAATCAGCTAAATCAGTGTCTGTTAAACCATCCTCACTCAGGCCTACTTCTAGTTCTCAAATGCTTACTCTGGCAGAAGATTTAATATCCTTAATTAGGGGATCCCAATCTCACCCAGACAGGGCCTCACAGCCCCCAGAAAAGAGACCTAGAGCAGAGCCCCCCGAGCCTGTGTCCTCTGATGATTCTGCGGATGACTCAGACATTACAGACCAGCCAGAGGCTCCTTTTTCCAATTATGAAGATTCAGATGCTGAAGAATCCATTCCAGCTGCCTCTCCACCAGAGGAATTCTCCTTTTGGGAAACCTTACATGCCATGAGAGAACAATTCCAATGGCAGGGACGAGATTTCTCAGATTCAAGAAAAAGGCTTAGGACTTTTCTGCACTTACCACAACATAGGCCCTTAGCTATACCTCCTGTCCTATCTGTTGTGGACGATGCATTTAATGATGTCTGCACTGCACCTTATTCTTTACCTCCAGCCCCTGCTAAACCAGATAGATTTTACAGGGTGCCAGACACTCATCACCACCTATACAAGGCCCCACTTGCAGACCCCGAAACTATATCCCAGGGGCCTAAGGCAGTAGCCTCGACCACAGCAAAAACCCTATTCCTCTGAAAGGGAATCCAGGTCCTTAGAGAGATGGGGGAAAAAGTCTACACCTCTGCTACTCTCTCAGCTAGAGCTTTAAACTGTCAGTTTCACATGATCCAATACCAAGAGTTTATGCTTGATCAGTTAATTAAAAAGCTGTCCTCTGATGAATCTTTAGATAAGAAATATGTATTAGAAATGGTGAATAACATCCAACAGGTTAGTAACCATTCTTTAAAATGTGGCTATGATGCACTGGAGGCTTCATTTAGATCAGCCATGACTGGCACAGTGATAAGAAGGCATGCATGGTTGAAAGAACAGGTCTTGCCGGATCATGTTAAAGCTAAGCTATTGGATGCTCCTATGGATAAGGCCAGTCTATTTGGGGAACCTGCCCAGCAGGTAATGAAGAAAAATGGAAGAGAAGGCAAAATCTGTACAAACAGTTAAAGATTTCCTACAGGTTCAGCCCCCAAGGTTTAGCAGGAACTGGCCTGCCAAAAATTGGTCCTTTCCTGACTCCACAAGATCACAAAGGGGCAGGAACAGATACTCTAGGGGCAGAAATCAATCCAGAGGAGGTGCCTACAGAGGACGACAGTGGCAAGGCAATAACCGAGGCACAGACACATCCACTGCCACTGCAACAGGACAATCACAGTGACTTGGCTCTGACTCCGCCTACCAGAGAGCAAATAGCAGCACCATTAGGCGGAAAGTTAGCCTTATTCTCGAAAAATTGGCACTATATTACAAAAGACAAGTGGATTTTGCAAACCATAGACCAAGGCTACCAGTTCCACTTCCACACTTTACCAGTAAAAAGAGGAATGCCAAACCTGCCCCCAAATCAAAAAATAGAAGCCCTGCACCAGATAGCGGAATTAATAAAGATGAGAGCTGTGGAAAGGGTACCAATAACAGAACAGGGCAAAGGATTCTACTCCAGACTCTTCCTAGTTCCAAGAAAAGAGAAAAACTGGAGACCTATTCTCGACCTATCCATCTTAAACACATACATCATTGTCCCAAAATTCAAAATGCTGACCCTACAGCAACTTCTTCCCATGCTGGGCAAGGAGTGTTGGCTGGTAACTCTAGATCTCAAGGAGGCATACCTGCACGTCCCCATTCGACCAAATTGCAGAAGATACCTCAGATTTCTTGCAGGATCAGAGCATTATCAATTCTCAGCATTGCCCTTTGGCTTATCTACTGCCCAGAGTATTCACAAAATGCCTGGCATCAGTAATCGCTCACTGCAGAGTACAGGGAATCCAAATTTATCCATATCTGGACGACTGCCTGTTACAAGCGGACAATAAAAGCAAGCTGACAACAGATTTACAAAGGGTCATTTACTTGCTACAAGCCCTGGGATACACAGTCAATTTACAAAAGTCAAGGCTGATACCATCCCAGACAAGAACATTCTTGGGCGCAGAATTGGACACAGTAAAACAGATGGCATTCCTAACTGCAGAAAAACAAAAAGAGCTCCCTCCTTACTTCTTGGCATTAACAAAGCAGAACAAACTAACAGCAAGAAAAGTTCTGCAGGCCTTGGGCTTCATGGCATCATGCATAATCTTGGTCCCACTTGCCAGACTGCATATGAGAAAGTTACAGTGGTACCTAAAGAATTTATGGTCTCAACACAGGCACAGCTTAGAAACAGAAATACCACCAATCCCATGCTTAAAACAGGAGTTCCTATGGTGGGCTCGGGCATGCCAGTCAAACCCAGGCTTACCCTTCCACAACTTTTGAGCAAACCAAACCATCACAACGGATGCCTCAGACCTAGGATGGGGGGCACACATGCTGGACAAATGCGTACAAGGACTGTGGACTCAGGACCAGCTGCACCTGCACATAAACCAAAAAGAAATGCTGGCAGTAAAACTGGCAATCCAAAAATTCAGACCATTCCTCAAAGAAGGCCATTTGATGATAAGGACAGACAACACCACAGTCATGTGGTACATCAACAAACAGGGAGGCACTCATTCTTACCCCCTATGCAGAATGAGTTTGGACCTTTGGAATCTGGCTCTCAGCTACAACATCCAGTTACAGGCAATATTTGTACCGGGAAAAGAGAACACCCTAGCAGACATTTTAAGCAGAACCACCTCTGATGCTCACGAATGGATGCTACACCCGGACATCTTCAAGGCCATCACAAAGAAATGGGGAATGCCACAAATAGATCTATTCGCTTCCCCACAAAATCACCAGCTCAAAAAATTCTGCACAAGGACTTTCCACCCACTTGCATGGAAGGTGGACTCTCTATCCTTCAGCTGGAAAGGCCTGACAGCATATGCATTTCCACCTCTTCCTTTGATGCACAAGGTACTACTGAAAATCAAAGAGGAACGTCCAAGGATAATTCTGATAGCTCCGAACTGGCCAAGACAACACTGGTACCCATTGCTGAGGAGCATGTCTCGGGAGAAAATGTGGTCAATACCCCTGATGCCTTTGATGTTAACTCAGAACAACTACAACATCATACATCCAAACCTAAAAACCTTGCAACTGACTGCCTGGAACATCACATAGCAGTAACTAACCCAGACCTTTCACAAAGGGTTAAAGACATTATCCTTGAAGCCCGCAGACCTTCAACAAGAAGGAACTATGCAGGAAAATGGAAAAGGTTCGTCATTTGGAGTACTGAAAGAGGAAAAGATGGGTCGAACATAGATATTGCTAACATTCTGGAGTACTTGGCAGAGCTTCTACATACAGGCCTGTCCTATTCCTCCAAGATACATGCATCAGCTATTTCAGCAGAATACAGCTTTGATCCTCCTGTCTTTTCACATCCTCTACTCAGGCAGTTCCTCAGAGGGATCAAGAATGTAAAACCTCCTAGGAAACCACCATTACCAGCATGGGACTTGAATATTGTACTAGAAAAGTTGACACTCCCTCCGTTTGAACCAGCAGCAACAGCAGAACTACAACACCTGTCATGGAAAACTGCTTTCCTACTGGCTATTACTTCAGCAAGGAGGGTTTCGGAACTACAGGCCTTAATGGCAGTGCAACCCTTCCTAATCTTCCATCAAGATAGGGTGTCCATGAGAACTAATCCTACATTTATGTCGAAGGTGGTATCCAGAGTGTCTTTAAACCAGGCAATCCACCTACCTACCTTCTTTCCCAATCCACAAAACAGAGGTGAAAGAATAATGCATACCTTGGATGTACATAGGCAGTTACGCTACTACCTGGACAGAACCAAAGGTAACAGAAAAACTGACCAGCTCTTTGTAGCCTATGCAACAGGAAGGGAAGGAAAAGCAATTTCCAAACAGACAATCTCCAAATGGATAGGAAATTGCATAAGATTCTGTTACTCCTACCATGGAAAACCAATTCCACAGAACATAAGACCTCATTCTACAAGGGCTACAGCCACTACCACAGCTTTCTTAAGAGGAGTGGCAACCAAGGACATTATTGAGGCCACTTGGACCTCCGTGCATACATTTGCCAAGCATTATAATTTACCTCTATATTCTAGATCCCGAGCAGGGTTTGCCACTGCTGTACTGCAAGGGATTCTGACTACACCATAATTATTATTCCTCCTCCCTAGTTTGGCTATGGTATTCTACCCATTTGTTATGACTGCAGATGCATCCATGAAGGACATAGTACAGTTTTGTACCTACCATAAATGTAGATGTCCGAACTGGATAGCATCTGCAGTCAGGATTACCCTCCTCCTTCCCCTCTGCGGTACTCCTAGGGTATTTACCCTCCTAATAGCTAGCTGGGGGGGGGAGTCTCTTATGGTGTATTTGTTTGTATATATGTACATACATGTTTATTTTTTGTGTTTGCCTTCTACTATTTTGGAAACATTGGCATTTATCCAAAATTTAGCTTTCCGAGAGGGCAATTGGCATCTGGGGCAAGAAACACTGAGGAAAATGGCGTCGGCTGATGCCTTTATACCCGAAGACCAGCAGAGATGACGTCGGGTGAAGTGCGACATCAGCCGAAGCCGGACCCAGACTTTGGAATCCGGCCGACCGAAGGGCTGCCTGACGACAGGACAACCCATTTGTTATGACTGCAGATGCTATCCAGTTCGGACATCTACATTTATGGTAGGTACAAAACTGTACTTTGTGTACACTTACCATAAATGTCGATGTTAGTGTATTCACTGTTGCAGTCCTGGTTACCCTCCCTCCAGCCCCCTTCTTTTTTTGAATATACCTCTACTTTCCTTTGCTATCTTCAAAAGCTTTTTGGTGTATTTTTTTTTTTTTTTTGTTGGCGTTATAACCTTGTATATTTATAGATTTAATTGCTTCCCATTAAGGGGGCACCTGACATCTGGGGCAAGAAAAACTGATTTAATGGCATCAGCTGCGTGTTTTATACCCCTGATGTCATGGAAGAAGGGACAGCAAACGACGCAGGAACCAGGACTTTGTTAATCAGGCTGACTGAGGGCTTCTCCAAGCAGATACCCCTAAAGTGATGACTGCAACAGTGAATACACCCAAACATCTACATTTACGGTAAGTGTACACAACTGTACTGTCTCAGGATTCTTTCCCAGACAAACCCTTGCAGCAGCCCTGAACAGTTGCCCGACTGCTTGTCTTTGGGGGCAGTCGGGGGCCATCTTTCTGTGTATCATCCAACATCCTGGGAGTCAATCACAGACTATCATTGGGTTTTGCAGATAATCAGAGAATATCATTTCCCTTCCTTAAACCTCCAGTCCCTCCCAAACATCTCCTAGGGATCCCATCCATGCAGCGGGAGCAGTAGAAATTTCCAGAGTGCTCAAAAAGCGAGTTATGTAGCTCATCCCTCCATACCAGTCTGGATCGGGCATCTATTCCAGGTTCTTTAATGCCAAAGAAAATGGATGGGGGACTTGAGACCCATCCTGGATCTTTCAACTCTAAATGGGTCAGTTGCCAAGACAAAATTTTGAATGGTCACGCTCCAATCCACTCTGCCTTTTCTGCAGAAAAACAACTGGATGTGCTCGGTGGACCTCCAAGATGCGTACTATTACATCAAGATGAATAGGTACTCTGAGGTTTCTCCACTTCCAGCTAGGAGCCAGTCATCAGTTCAGGTTGCTCCCCTTTGGGCTCACCACTGCCCCCAGGGTGTTCATCAAAGTGATGGCAGTAGTGGCGGCTCACCTGTGGTTGCAAGGGGTTCCAGGTCTTTCCCTACCTAGACGATTGACTCCTTTCCACTTCCTTCAGGCATCTACTATGTCAAGCCAGGGATTTTCTTCTCAAGACTGCTCACCATCTCAGCATAACCATAAATATCAACAAGTCCCATTTGGAACCAGTGCAAGTTCTAGATTTCATTGGGGCTCACTTGAATACTATTCAAAGCAAGGTGTTTCTTCCTCCGGACAGACTTTTATCTCTGACATGTCTCTTACATTGTTCAAGCCCAGTGTACTCCCACGGGTTCAGTTCTTCGGGCATTGGTATCCATGGTGGCCACGATCACTTTTGTTCCAATGGCTCGGCTTGTCTTCATATGAGGGTCCTCCCTGGACTCTGGTGGTTCAGTGGTCATTGCTAGACTTGCTCTTATCTCAAGCTTGCAAGAATTCGCTCCTCTGGTGGCTTAAATCCCCAGACTTTCTTCTGAGTCATGCATGCATTCATCCTTCCTACCCCTGTGATCATGGTGACCGTGCAGACGCCTCCCTAATCAGGTGGGAAGACATTGCGTGGGAAGGACAGTCCAAGGCATGTGGTCTTCCCAAGAGACCCTCTGCATATCAACGTCCTGGAGATGAGAGCAGTGCTGTTGGCATTACAAGCTCTACATGCCTATCTTCCCCTAGGGATGATTGCCATTCAAACGGTATGTCTGTAGGTCTGGTACATCATCAAACTGGGAGGGACCAAATCTTACCCTCTTTGTTGCAAAGCCACGGGAATGTCCACCATACTGGCAGACAGGCTCAGCAGGTGTATTCTGATGCCTTACCAGTGGTCTCTGAATTCTTCAGTAGTGAAACAAATCTTTCTAAAGTGGGGTCAGCCTTGTTGCAATCTCTTTGCCTCTTAGTGTGAAGTTCAGCGAGTATTTTGGTCTGAACCCCCCTCTGGTCTACAGAGCGAATGCTTATCCACCACTACTCTCTCTAATTCCCATATTCATTCAGAAAGCTCGATGGCTGGGGAGCTTAGTGATCATCATTGCCCCTTTCTGGCTTCGCCATGTTTGGTTCCCCTCTCTGTGGTCTCATGCACCGTGTCCTCCTTGGATGCTAGATCCTGTCCCAGATCTGATCATGCATCCCTTAGGGATCCTGCACCCAGAGAGCCTGAAGCTCACGGCTTGACTGCTCCAGTTCCAGTGATAGTTAGGACTCCCGGCTTGTCTTCTCCTGTTAAGAAGATTTTGATAAAACAAAGAAAGGAGCCTTTCTTTGTTTTACTTAGTTGGTGTTTTTGTATTTTGGAGGAGTTTCGTAAGAAGATTTTGGTAGCAGCTCACAAGTCTTTCACCAAGAAGGTTTACTCCAGTAAGTGGAAATGTTTCTCCGTATGGACTTCTCAACTTGATCTGGATACCTTTACTGCCCCAGTTCCTGCCATTTTGGAGTTTTTGGTGGATGTTTTTAATCATGGCGCTAGTTTTTCTATGGTAAAGGAACCGTTGACAGCGATCTCTAATTTTCACATAGAGAATTTGGCTTTCTCCAAGCTATGTAAGGTCTTTTTGAAGGGTACCTTTTTACTTAGGCCTCCGTTCAAGGACTGAGCGCCCCCTTGGGATCTCACCTTAGTGCTGCAAGCTCTGGTTTCTCCCTCCTTCAAGCCAGCGGCTATGGTTGACTTGCAGTTTCTGTCTTGGAAGATGGCTTTTTTGGTTGCCATTACCTTGGCCAAGAGAGTTTCGGAGATCCATGCCTTGTCTGTCAAGTCTCCTTATATGGTGTTTCATAAAGATAGGGTCTCCCTATAGACAAATCCCCTCATTCCTTCCAAAAGTGGCATCAGAGTCTAATATTAACTAGGTCACTAACCTTCCTGTTTTCTTCCCAAATTTCCAGAATAAAGGAGTGTATAAACTGCACTTGTGTGATGTTCACAGGCAGCTGCATTTCTATTTGCATAGAGCAAAACCTTTCATAAATCTGATCAACTTTTTCTTTCCTTTTCTAAACCTTTCTTGGGATGGCCTGTCTCAAAGGTGACTGTTGTTCGATGGATTTCTGAGTGCATTTCGTCCTAGTGGACTAGCAGGCAGCTCACAAGTAGAAGGGCTATGCCTCTTCCATCCGGTCCACTACACAGCCCACACAAGGCAGGGTGTAGGAAGGAGGGACGATTGAAGACAAATGAAAAGCAACAACTCGGATGGAATGTTAGATGATATTTGCTCTGCAGTTACCTGGGCATCATCACATACATTTTTCTCCCATTACATATTGGATCATCTTTCCAGGGACAGGGCATTCTTTGGTTCAGCTGTGCTCTGGAACATTATTCCATAAGGACCTCCCAGGGATCTTTGGTAGCTGGAGACACTGTCCCACAGGTTGAAGACCAAATGAAAACAACAACTTCAGATAAAGTTATGTACTCACCATAACATTCCATCTGAGTTGTTGCTTTTCATTTGTCTTCAACTGTCCCTCCTTCCTGCACCCTGCCTTGTGTGGGCTGTGTAGTGGACCGGATGGAAGAGGCATAGCCCTACTACTCTGGCGAGATTTTCTTGTTGAGCAAATGGGTGGTAATGCCAGGGGGGTTTTAGGCGCATGTTTTAGGCTGGGGTGCTACTGTCGGCAGCCATCTCTATCTGAGGGGAGGAGGGAGACTGATATATTATGGGTAGGAGAAGAGCTTGGATCCGATGCTGGAAAATGCAGCCAAGTCAGATTCCCTTTTCTTTTTTTTCTGTTTTAAAGGTTGCAGTTACACTTTAATACAGTCTTACAGTCTCTAATTGTTTTTTTAGTTGGATGTCACTCTAACAGATCCCCATGGCCTTAGTGCTATATTTTTAACATTTGTCACTGTATTTCCAGCTTCGCATTGATTTTGTTTTTTTTTCATCCTGATTAGGTTTTCAGTTGTATATCTATACACCTGTTGGTTCGTATTGTGATTTTTTTTTTTTTTTTTTTGACAAACCTGATGAATTATTTATTTGATACGGAAGTGATCTTTGTTAAAAGTTGTATATTTATTGTTTATTCTGGTAGATGTGTATTGGTAGATCTTTTTATTAGTCATGTTTTAGTTTTGTTTCTTAGTAAAGTTTTGATTAGTTGGTTAGCCTATACAAAATGTTAATAAACTGGTCTTAGACTATAATTTGTTTCTAGCTATCTAGATTCAGTTTTAGTTGGCACAGTCCCTGATTATGCTATGGAGTTAAGGGGGACTTGGCTAAAGGAATGCTTTTAATGCTTTTATTGCTCTTAACAGAACCGCCCTCTGTAACCTGCTTCAAACAACCTGATTTTATATAAGGAATGTTTTTGATAATTTTCATTATACTCAACTAGAATCGCTTGTTTGTGTGTTTCATTAAAGGAAATTCCATTTTTAACTCAACTATGGACTACATACTATTACCTATTTGATTATTTTGTAGCACGTATTTTATAGTTATATTTTATAGTTCAATTTTTAAGTGAACTAAGTGCATAACATAATTTAGGAAGTGAACATTACACCCTCCACACTGCAAAGTTTCTTCTTGGTTTGTTTTTATATTTTATTCCTCCTTACCCTTCTATTTGCTTTATTTTTGTGGTTTCTTGCAAATTTTAATAACTTTATACCTTCTGGTATTCCTATACCTCAACCATTGTTGGTAGTTCCTTTCTTTTCCTAATCTTCCACCTTGGTCAAAAAAAAAAAAAAAAACTTTTTTTTTTGTTTTCTTTATACTTTCCAGTATGGCTGAAAACCTACTGGTTTCAAAAATTGCCCTTCCTGTGGGCATAAGATCCCCAACTATGATGCCCATAGGGAGTTTGTTTATTGCTTAGGCCCTGGTGACTTAGATAACCTTGCGCGATATTTGTGTAGGCTTTAACGCATGAGCTCCAAGTGATTGCCGAAACAAACTTATTTTGAAGGGCTTTCTTCCCCAGTCTGCTGATTCTTCAGCTGGATCTTCCGGAGAATCAGGGGCTCAAATCCCCACTAAGAAGTATAAGGTGCCCAGGGAGCACCACAAATGCTCTCCTGCACAGTCTGCTAACAAAACTTCATCTGAACCACCTATTAAGACCTTAAAGCTGTCGGACCTGAAACCTTCAGATCCAACACACCCATTAATGACTTCCCCTTGGAGTTGGGCTCCCAGATTCTCCCAGAACCCGTATCCTTGAGGCCGAGTTCTCCTTTTCTCCAGGAGACCCCCAAAAAACTTTCAAGACTTCCCTTCACCTCTTCCTCCATAAGATCTTCCCGGAGCCTATCTGAAGTGGGGATGGACAGGATGATGAGATTCCTCAAGATGCAGATTCAGATGGGGATTTAGCCTGCTCTGTCCCCCACTGGATCTGTGAGCCACCAACCTGCATTTCTTCCATTAATAACTCCGATCTGACCTCCTGATGTTCATCGTGTTTCACTGTTGCAGTCAATACAATTGGGTTATCCTGCTGGCAGGCTACCCGCAGTTGGCCCGAGTTCCAAAGTCTAGGTCCGGCGTCTGTTACTGTCGCCTCCTCCCTGACGTCAGTGCGCCAGGAGTATAAAAGATGCAGCCGACGCCATTTTCTTCAGTCTTTCTTGCCGCGCGGTGCCTGAAGCAAAAGCAGTTCACAAGTGCCGGTCGGCCGACTCCTGAGATATTCAAATTCGAATTTCAGATCCGAAGTCTTCATTAAAGCGAAGTACCACGTTGGGGAAACTTTTTTCTTGCTCCAGACTGATGTCAGAAAAAGTTAATAATTGCATTTCTTGTGGGAAGCAAATACCTCATAAGGATTTTCATTCTTACTGTATTCCTTGCCCTAGGCCCTGACCCATGACATTGCTAGTTGTCGGTTTTGTGCTAGATTTAACCAACGCACTATTAAGCGTCGGTACGATTTTGCATTTCATTACTTTGGCAGAAGATTCAATTATATAATGCCGTCGGAACAGCCAACTACTGGAGTTTATAAAAAGCGCAGAGAAAAAGAAAATGACAGGCATCCGAGGTCCAAAACCGACGAGGCTTCCGCTAGGCCTGTCGCCGGTTTTCAGTGAGGCGCTTTCGCAGCCCCTGACGCCCGCTACCTCAGAGCCACAGGCCGCTTCCGACTCCCATGTGGAGCCAACTAGGCCGCTGGGAAACTCAAGGTATTGGACACTCTGAAACTAATCCCTCAGATGGGTCTGGAGCCGCTCAGCAGGCATCGGCTTCTGAGGGTGTTTTCAGGCCTATACAGTTATATGTAAAACCAACTTCAGCTTCAAAGGCAAAGACTAAAGCAGCTCTAAAGACAAAGAAACAAGTACAGCATTCTCTTGGACAGGTCTCCATGCCTAAAAAACAGATGCTTAAAATGGCCGAAGACCTAATTACTTTGATCAGGGGTTCCCATCCCCCTCCTGATAAGAGGCCTAGGCAAGAGATAGAATATGAATCTTCAGATCAGGTTTCCATTTCCTCCGATTCCTCTTCTGAACAGAAATATTCTCTTCCTCCTTATGAGGATTCTGATGTCGAAGAATCTATCCCTTCAGCCTCTCCTTCTGAGGATTATTCTTTTGGGGAGACCCTGCATTCTATGAGGGAGCATTTCCACTGGGAGAGCCAAGATTACTCTGAATCCAAGAAAAGGCTCAGAGACTTATTACCTCAGCACAGGCCCCTTGCTATTCCTCCTGTTTTAGACATTGTAGATGTATTTTCAGAGTCCAGTCTGTCTCCTGACTCTTTACCACCAGCTCCTGTTAAGCCAGACAGATACTACAGGGTTCCTGATTCACATAAATTTCTTTATAAAAACCCTGCTGCTGACCCAGAAACTATCTCTCAGGGTCCCAAAGGGGTCAAGGTTTCCACTGCAAAAAACCCTATCCCCTCTGATAGGGATCCAAGGGCCCTGGACAGATGGGGGGAAAAAGATTTATACTTCTCCTACCTTGGTTGTAAGAGCTTTAAATTGTCAGTTTCATATGCTTAAATATCAGCATTATCTTATGTCACTGCTTAAACAGAAAATGTTGACAAATTCAGAATGTGCCAGCAGGAATAACCCAATTGTAATGACTGCAACAGTGAATACACTCTAGCATCTACATTTATGGTAGGTACACAACTGTACTTTTTGGAGCCCTTGGATCCATGAGCAACCCAGAGTCTACACGTCTGATCTGATGACATTTTCTTAGACTTCTCTGATTCAGTCTGATCTGACTGTTGGATCTTGGAGTTGAAGTGGTGTCAGATCCGAGGGATTTGCTTTGACTCGTAAATTTCGGAGACGTAGTTTCCTATCAGCGCCTCAAAGCTAGCTAGCTAGCTCTGCTCCAACGACCCCTTCGGATTGGGGAATCCTGGAACATTGGGTTATTGTCTGCTCCAGGAGCTTTGAATCTGGAGGGATTACCACTGGCCTCTGAGGGTCCCTCTGCATTCAAGAAGGTGGAGAGTGTACTCTCCCAGGCAAGCGCTGTATTGACTCTGCCTCCTCCAGATCCTACCCCTCTCAATTTCTGCACCTGAGCCTGCTTATCCTCCAACTCAGGGACAGCCGGCCCCCAAGAGTTTCCAACCAGCTCCACCCATGGAGCTCCCAGTCTCTTCCGATACCTCCACGGAACATCCCACCAAGGAGGTCCCCCTCAAGAGGCTGTGCAAAAGGAGGCACCTGGATTCCCCTCAGAAATAGTTAACAGAGGCACAGACTTCGATGAGGGGCAAAGGTCCCCAAGATCTCCACCTGATGTTTCCTTTGGAGACATCCTTGAAATCCTACTGCAAAAAGGTGGTTGGTCTACCCAAAGCCCTTCCTCAGATGAGTCTATGTTTTTGGAAGCCTTCGGGTCTGGCCCAGCTACATTTTGGTGACCTTGCCTGCAGATGACGTCATAGACTTTGTCTCCCATGGGGCATTGAAGGAGTCAGACACTGTAGAGCCCATCCGAAAAAGAGCTGACAGGATTCTCAGTGCCCCTTCAGCTAAACCTCACTGGACAAAAGGTAGCCCGGTAGCTGCCATGGTTGTTTGGGTAGCCGTGAAAAAGGAACTAGTCAAACAAAGCTCCACTGTCCAGCCCCCAAACAGGGAGTCTAGGGCTTTGTACAGGTTCAGGAAGCAGGTGTATTCATCAGCAACTTTTGCATTGCTATCGCTGAATTACTTGGCTCATTTTACATGGTTACAGAGGAACTTACTAAAGGAACTCTCTAACACTGCCCCCAGTCCATGTCTCAAGAGGAGCAGGAAACCTTTTCCTCTAGAATGGCCACTCTACAATCTATTTCAAATGCATCCATGAGACTAATCTCGCATGCCGCAGAAGGTACCTCAAGGGATGACTGTTCAGGCTTTGCCATAAGGAGACATGCCTGGTTGCAAGTTTGTGGCTTTGCCGAACCATTCAAGGTGTCATTCTTCAGTACACCATTTGATGGATCATCACTTGTAGCCCAACCTTGAAAGATGCACTGTCCTGCTGTGAAAAGGATGGAAAGACCTGGTCTGCCATCAGAATCTGATTTTCTACATCACAAAGGTCTTTCTCTAGGCGCCAATGTGGGGGTAACAAATTGTTGTCCAAAAAAAAAGGCCTTTCCAGGATTTACAAGGGGATATTTTTTCCTAAAGGCAGAGGGGGAAATCATTATAATGGTAGATGCCACCCACATAGCAGAGGAGGTCTGCAGAACCAAGGATGTAGAGAATCTTTCTTAGACTGATCCTTTCAGCACTCCTGACCACTTGCCTGACTGTCCCTGTCTGGAGGCATTCGGGGGGGAGGGCAGCTATCTTTGCTATCCATTACAAACGAATGTTGGGTGCAGAGAATCCTATCCAGAGGATATTACATTCCATTTTTCAAAACTCCCAAACCTAAGAAAAAACTCTCCGATGTTCCACCCAATCAGAGGGCATCAGCAGTCTTAGAAATTACAAAGCTGTTAGAAAAAAGGGTCATCTAGACGGTCCCAGCAGACCAGGTAGGATCCAAAACTTACTCAAGGTTCTTTTTAGTGCCAAAAAAGACAGGGGACCTTAGACTGATCCTAGATCTGACGTCCCTGAACAAGTCCGTAAAGAATTCAAAATCCCAGATGGTCATGGGTACAGTCTACTCTACCCCTTCTTCAGAAAGACGTCTAGATGTGCTCTGTAGACCTTCAAGGTGTGTACGACCACATCAAAATGGACAGGTGCTCCTGAAGGTTTCTCCACTTTTGGCTGAGAGTTAGTCATTACCAATTCAGAGCTCTTCTATGGTCTTACCACAGACCCCAGGGTATTCACCAAATGTATGGCAGTAGTAGAGGCTCACTTGAGACTGCTCGGATTTAGAGTGTTTCTTTATCTGGACAACTGGCTCCTGACCACATCAACCAGGCATCTATTCATACAAGCCAGAAATTATCTGCTTCATCTAGTGAACACATTGGGGATCACTATAAAGACACGTCTCAATTTCATCCAGTCCAAGTGGTAGACTGGTAGATTTTAAGGTTTACTTTTATAAAGGCGATGCACAGTCGGGCAAACAGCAAGTGTTAGAAAGGCTGTTTGCAAATTTTGCAAACGGTGAAAGAAAAAAGGTTCGAATGTGCAATGAGTGAATGCACAGTGACATTCACTCATTGCACATTCGACATTGTGGGGTGGATTGCACTATAGTGGGGATAGGGAAATGTTTCCTTTCACCACTGTAGTGCGATCGCGGAGTTAGAATAATAAAGTAGGGGGGTGTGGGTGGCACTGCCCCTCACATGGGGGGTGCAGGGGGGCTTTACACTCTGTTTTTTTTTGTTTTTGTTCGACATTCACGGTTGAAAAACAGCGAATCTGCTTTTCGATTTGCTGTTTTTCAAACATTAAGGACCGTCGATGTTTTCACTTTCGTGGTTTTGAGTCGCTCATATGAGCACTCAAACCACTGTGATTCGAGTTTATGAAGGTAAACCGATTTTAGAGGCGCGTCTGGACACACGCAGTTGGCTAGCCCTCCTACCTCAGAACCGAATTGTGTCCTTAAGGTTGCATATCAAACAAATTCTAACCTTTCCTTCGCCATCAGCAGAATTGGTTATCAAAGCACTGGGCTTGATGGCTGCGCCTCTAACTTTGATTCCAACAGCTCACCTTTACATGCAAATTGTACAAAGGACTCTGACAGTACAGTGGTCCTTGCATCTCTATCCTTTGAGTCACCCTGTAAAACTATCTCGAGTGTGTAAAGACTCCCTGTCGTTGTGACTTTTCTCTAGGGATATCAAGGAAGGATATCCGTTTATTCTTCCTCCCAATGCCAGTTGACCATGGACACATCCCGGGTGGGGGTGGGGGGATTACCTGGGACGAACAGTTCAAGGCACTTGGTTGAGACAGGAGACCTCTTTGCTTATCAGAGTTCTAGAGATGAGAGCGGTGCTTCTAACGTTGCAGGCCTTACAGAGCTTTCTTCCTCTAGGGACTATTGCTGTACAGACGGACAGCATGTCAGTAGTCTGGCGCATCAACAAATAGAGGGGAGCTAGATATTACCCCCTTTGTTAAGAAGCAGTGAAAGTTTGGCAATGAGCGATCTTCTCCAACCACTTTCTAGTAGCAACACACATACCGGGGAAATCCAACATTCTAGTGGGCAGGCTAATCAGAACTATTCTGACACCTCACGAGTGGTTTCTAAATCAGTCTATGGAAAACAAGATATTCCAAAAATGGAGTCTACCTTGCTGCGACTTCTTTGCATCCCCAAACAACAACAAATGCAGCAGGTTCTTTGCCCTCATCTTTCCTCGGGGACAATCACAGAGGGATGCTCTCGTCCATGTTTGGCCCTCCGGTCTCCTTTATGCTGATCCCCCCCACCTCTCATCTCCAAATTTCTTTAGAAAGCACAAAGGTTGAAGAGCAAAGTAATCCTCATTGCCCCCTTCTGGCCTCGACAGGTCTAGTTTCCCTTCCTTTGGTCTCATCTGATACGTCCTTCATGGATGCTTGACCCAAGTCCAGACCCTCATGTCTCATCCCTCAGGACAGACTTCCCCAGATCTAACAGGCCTCCAATTGACCGTGTGGTTTCTCCACTTCCGATGATGGATAGACATTCCAGGCTTTCCTCTCCAATTAAGAAAATCTTGGTGTGGTCGCATAAGGCTTCCACAAGAAAATTTTACAAAAGCAAATGGAAAAGGTTCTCTGTTTGGGCTTATCAGACATATTTAGATCCCTTTACTGCTTTGATACTAGCAATTCTTGATTTCCTTCCCTCAGTCTTTTCAGGATGGAGCAAGTTCTTCTATCAAAGTTCAGTTGACAGCCGTATCCAATTATATAGACGAAAACTCTTCTTCCTTAGTTTCTTCCAAACTGTGCAAAGCTTTTCTGAGAGGTACCTTTTTACTTCCAGTCAAAGATCCCACTCCTCCATGGTATCTCACTATGGTCCTACAAACCTTAGCTCACTCACACTTTGAACCTTCTACCAAAGTGAACATCAAATTCTTAGCATAGAAAACTGTTTGCGGTGGCTATAACCTCGGCTAGAAGAATTTTGAAATTACAGGCACTTTCTTCCAGACCACCTTACTGAAATTTTCATAAAGACAGTCACTTTACATACAAATCTGTCCTTTTTACCAAAAGTTGCTTCTGAACACTATCAGCCAAGTTTAGTCTTCCAGTATTCTTTCCTAACTTTCAGAACAAGGTTTATGTACTTGTTCACCTTCTTGATGTGCATAGACAATTGCATTTCTATCTGGACAGGACTAAAACTTTCAGGAAACCTGACCAGTTATTTGTTTCCTTTTCCAAAGTAAAGTTGGGAAAACCTGTTTCCAAGACAACTCTGGGTAAATGGATAACAGACTGCATTTCTTATGTTTATGTTGCTAAAGGATTTTATCCCACCCAGCCATATAAAAATCACATTCTACTAGATCAGTGTTAACCTCAGCAGCTTTTTTGTCTAGAGTATACATTGATATTTGTGCAGCTGCTTCCTGGTCAAATATTCCTCTCTGTTGTGCATTACCTATCCTTTGGTTCTGCGAGCCTCCGGAATATCTTTCCATGAGGGCCTCCCAAGATCAATGTAGTTGGGGACTCTGTCCCACAGGTTGAAGAACGAATGAAAATGACATCAGATAAAGAAGTTATGTACTCACCCTAACGTTCCATCTGTGTTGTCCATTTTCATTCTTCCTCAAACCCCCCCCCCATCCCACTGTCCCTTCTGGAAGAATGTATAGAGGTGTTTCAGGAACCACTTTTCATTTTGATCTCCTGATTTTATCTTTTCTACATCATGATAAATTTCCTTGGATACATGTATGTATTATGCATATTCAGCTGCAGCAAACTCAATCTGAGGTAGTCTGGAGGACAGGGGCATTATGGGTAAGGGGGGAGCTCGAGAGTCAGATCCTAAGCTATAAAAAGTGGCCAAGTCAGATCTGAAGTTCTTATCTGAACCCACAGGTTGAGGAAGAATGAAAATGGACAACACAGCTGGAATATTATGGTGAGTACATAACTTTTTTTCATAGGCTTGGAGAAGCCTAAACACTTGGAGGTTCTATCACTATTTAAGGCTTTTGAAATTAGCTTCTTAGCTGCCTTGCTGCAGCCAAACTTGTAACCCCCGTCACCTAAGAATGGATAAGATCTGTTGGGTTCAGTAAACTCTCCCAATATATGTAATGAAATCCAGTATCGGACCCCTATGGTTGTTTCCTTGGAGGCACACAAGGTTGATACAGTAATATCAAGCCAGAATACATTGTCTAATAGTATGGAAGCAGGATCCCAGACTGATTTAATAACAAGGTTTATACATGGGCTACTTTTGTGTTTAGGGCAGTAAATTACCAGATGACCATTAAGTATCAGTCCAGAATCCTGACTTGGGTGAGAAACTTGTCTGCAGAGATTCAAGGTGAATCACTGAAACTGCAGATCCTGAAGCTGGTTTAGTTCCCTGAGTGGTAGGAAATGTGTGACTAAGTGCAGTTACAGTGTGGTGAAAACAGCATGTAGTGTGGCTATTGCTGTGTCAGTCATCATATGCCATGCCCTGGTAGGGTCCAACTGTTAGCTGAAGATATCAGTGCTGTATGCCTCTCAACTGTCCAGAATTTTTCAGAATATTCAGATTTTTGCGTCATATTTTGTCTGTTCCTTGTAAAAGTTGTGGTGGTTTGGCAAGTCCAGCGAGGATTTAATTCACTAAATAACGACATTCACTTTAGTTTCAGACTCCATATCTTTCTGAAAATGTATGTTAACACAAAACCCTATATTCTAGCCACTTTCTAAGTTTATAAGAACAATATTTAAAATGTCTATATTTTTGGGCCGTTCTCCCACCATTATTTTTTGCTTTGTCCAGATTTATTGTGCTATGAGATTGAGAGGTATGCAATAGAGAATTGTGAATATCCTCTTATACAGATAATCTTTGTGAAACCTTTGCAGGTAATGTTAAAGTAAGACAAGCAAAAAAGAGAAGGTTATGCAGTCCATAAAGCTGCCTTAAAAAAATAAAATAAAGCACGACATTTCTCTATGTGGCAGAAATTACCCTACTGTTACTAGTCTTTCAGCAAATGCCAGTTCAAGAACAAATGGATGAAGATAAGGAAGTCGTTAGAAGGGCAGGCATGGTAGTGTAAGAATAAGAATTCAGTGGAGAGGCATGCTGGAACTGGTTCAGTCACTCTTTCTGAGCCATTGTAACCATTTTCCCATCACCCATATTTGGCCTGTTTGACAGGTGGGTTGAGCCATTTTTGCCGACACATGCATGAAGGTAATTGACCAGGTGAGCGTTGATCAACATAAAGGAAGGATAAAGAAGAGAACTGTAGTATGTCCAATTCTTAATGGGAATGCTCCCTTTACCAGATCATCGGCTGCTCCTCGGCTGGTATCTTGTTAGGCAGTGCCAAAACAGGAAGAAGAGCTAAAGTTTTATTTCTACTTATTACTAAAAAAAAAAAGTCCCTGAAAGAGATGGCTGTGGAGACCAATTCTGGACCTACCCTGACGTAACCACTTCTTACAGGTACCCAAGATGCTTACCCAGCAGTTGCAGCTTCCACTTCCTAATTACTTTGGCTCTGAAAGACGCCCAAGTGCATGTACCTATTCTCAAAAACCACAGAAAATTTCTAAGATTCAGAGATGGATCTTAACATTACTAGTTCATTCATGCCCTACTGCTGAAGTTCTTGAGATATGATGGGATGGGAAAGCTAATAAAAAGGGGTTAAAAGATTTTTCAATTTCCCTATCCCCAAATACAACAGGAATTTTCATTCTACCCTGTACTCTTTTTACAGGAAGTCTCCTGAACAATCTCAAGACAGGTAAGCAAACATTTAAAAGTCAGGCAGCTCAAAAAAGATGGGAAGAACTTTTCAACCCCATAGGCAGTCCAAAAAGGAATGACTGTGCCACATTCAGTCTCCCTGCTGTCCCCACCCTGGCAACCCTCCAATTCTCTCAGAATTTATCTGTTAATATCTCTTTCTTTGGTATTAGAGTACTTCAGACTCTTGGGTTCTAGGAGTAATTCAGAAAGGATACAGATGGCAGTGGCATTCCCATTTTCCCATCTCAAGGGATTCTGCCCCATCCAATCAACTAAACCTCCCTGTTTCCTCCTATTTTAGAGCCAGTGTTTTCTCAGGGAGTAATAGAACCTGTTCCTGTGGAACCATTAGGAGAGGTTGTTTTTTTTTTTCAAGAATATTTTTCATACCTTCAAAAGAGGAAACCTGTAGACCTGTGTTGGCTCTCTCCTTTCTAAATTTGCTCATCAAGATTTCAATATTCCCACTCAGAGTTTTGTTTTTTAACTAACCTAGACTTCAAAGATGTCTGACATCATATTCCAGTTCTTAACTTCAGGTGCTTTTTTAAGATTGTATGTTTGGTTTATATTTTCAGTTTTCCGCATTACCCTTTGGGTTGTGCACAGCTCCAAGAGTGTTTACAATGTATGTAACTTCAGTAGTAGCCTATTGCAAGCAAACGGACATATACAACTTCTGTTGTTTAGACGACTGCCTTATTTTTGCTGACTTTTTTAGGTCGTCAAGAATCTGTCTAGAATTTTCTTCATAACCTATGGTTGCAATTAAACCTAGAAAACTTATCTTTTATTCCTTCTCATGGGATAACATTTCTAGTCTGTATCTTAACGGCTTTCTTTCCCTAAAACAAAGTGGATTTTTACAAAGTGGATTTTTGCAAAGAGGAAATGTTCAAGATCGTCACTGTTGGAATAACCTAATCTATTTAGCCTCCCAAGGATATGACCAACTGGCCAGTTTTTTAAAACTAAAGGGCACGTTCCAAATGCTGTAACTGCCAGGTGCTCGAGTAAAGCTCCATATAGAGTTAGAACACCAAAAAGCTTCAGAGCTTTTTTGCTGCTGAGGTGCACTCCCTGTGCAGGCCTCTTAGAGCTGATGTTAGGCAGCAGGAAAACATTCCTCTAATTTCTTCTGAATAGCAACTGTGTTTCTCTGTGAAAACCTGGTTACCTTTAGGTAGGTAGTGTTTTATTTTGGACTGTCTTAAGTGCAAAGGAATGCTTTTTCAGTTGAGAATGCTTGTGTGAAATGTGTGTAAATCCTTTTTGATTACTTTTTTCTCTCCATTGTTATGTAGAATAATTGTGTTTTGGGCAGAATGTTGTGATTTTGGGAACGGTCTTTAATTACCTCAAAACTTGACTTTGGTTACTTGGTCTACAGACTTCTGCAGGCCGTGCCACCCACATTACTTGTGTAATTTTTGACAGAATCATGGAGCAGATAGCTTTGTCTGCTCTTCCTTCCCCATCCACAAGAAGTGTGTATTTTGGGTCTGGCCAGCTCTGTTTCCACCTCAGCCAGTGATGAACGACTCCCCTGTGGCCCAACTGGGTTCCTTGGACCACTCATCATTTGTCTAGTGTAGCACTTGCAAGCACAAAGGGCCAAGAGTTGGTCACTTTCTCTGCGGCTGTTCATTAGCCCTTACCAGGCAAGGGAAAACCACTCTTGATTGCTTCTAGCCTTCATTTTTTTTTCTGTTTTTCCACTTATTGTTAAAGTTTAATAGAATAAAATTCCATTTATTCTGTCAGTGTTTCCCAGTCAAAACGCAGGGACTGGAGGGCAGTGTGCTGTAAAGTTTTTCTCCTCACGCTGAAAATTGTTTTTGATGAAGGTGTTTCTTCAGATTTCCAGTGAATATAGCTTTCTTTTCTGAAAATGTAGCAAAATAAAAGATTTGTTTAATTTGAAGGAGATTGAAATGATTGTTAGAACTGGGTTTTCCACTGCCTGCAGCTATCCCCTCTGTTTTTCAGCACTACTGTATATTTTCATAAGTTTGTTTGCCTGACCGTCATCCACATGCCCCTAAAAAGTCTCCTAGGTTGTATATAGCATCTCAAACACTTGAATTACCTTTTTCTATCCTACATCTGATCATGCAGTTGTTTCCTTATCAAAGCCATGTACTTCTGATTACTTTGCTGAGTACCACTCCATTCCTCTGTGTGGAGACATGCGTGAATGGGCATACCTTCGTTGAAGGTTGTGCATCAGAGTTGGCAACTCGGCATGTAAAAATGTACTGCCAGTCATTAGCGGACCAGAGTTCCGCTGTGGTGACCCCTAACCGGGAAAAGCTGAAAGACGCAACAACAACCACTCCATTCCTCCTCTCAGGATGGGGAAGTGTTTGATAGATTTGTGACACATTTTTCTTCTGCTGCTGTTTTATCCTTCAGAAGATGGAATTGCCAGGCTCATATGATATAAAAGGAAGTGTTTACTGGATGCTCTTGAGAATCTGAGAAAGTCCACTCTTCATTTTCCTCCTTTACAAGTAAAAATTTAGTTGAACACTTTATTGTGTATGTTTCTATTGTAGTCAAACACTTGCTCTTAATCATCTATTAATATTTTATCCAGACTGCTGATTCTGTTTTAATTATGAAAAATATTATTGGGTTATGTTCTTAAACCATTCCACAAGTTGTTCTTTTTGGCACTTCTGCTAATTTGGTTCTAAAGGTTTGTCGCTAGAGGGAGACTGTTTTAAGTATATTTTCTCGTTTTTTTTCAAACCTCTTTGTCCTAAAACTTAAAAAAATTATTTTCGTGAATTTTTTTAAGAATATATCTAGCAGCGTTATCAGCAATCAAACAGCTTATTTAATTAAAAAAAAAAGTGCATGGAGGCTTTAACAATAAATGAGGGAGCCCTTCAGTGCCAGGGACAGAGCAAAAAGTCTGCATGACTTTTGTCCTTTATAGATTCCCCCACCCACACCCTGGCAATCCCTTTAATTTGTCCTTCAGTCTAGGCCTTCATCTACCCAGTGGCATCATTCAAATCTGAGAATATTCCTACAGAAATCTAGATGACAGCAGGAGTATCTTCCTCTTTTCCTTGGGTTTCCTCTTCATCCTGTAAACCAGACTTTTATCTTTCCATCATTTCTGGAATAATCTTGTCTTGTTGTAGTGCTTGGGCCCCCATGTCTGAGGTAAGTTTTTATTCAAGAATCTTCTGGTGCCAAAGAACAAAGGGACCTTTAGAACAGTCCTAAGCCTTCCCTGGTTAACTTTGTGAGCTGTCCCCAGTGTCATGGTAACGCTAGATTTCAAAAATGGTTATCAGCTCATTCCAAATTGTTTTAAGTTTGTATGTATCTTTCTTACCCTTTGGGCAATCCTTTGCTGTGTGGGTGTTTACAAAGTATCTAGCTCCAGTCAGTAATTGTTTACTGCAGACTATGAAGCGTTCACATATCCATTTTTTTTTTGGGGGGGGGGGGTGTTATTTGCACACTGTTCCCAAAAGTTAGGATTTTTTAATGTGAATCAAGGAGCTCCTTTTAAGTCTTGGGTTTTGTGTGAACTTTCTGAAATTTTCTTTCTCACAGTTTAATTTTTCTAGGAAATCTTTGAATACATCCATAGGAAGAGAATATTCCCTGGGATAAGGAACAACTGTACAAAGAAAATGTCCTGATCTTTTCCAGGCAGACACTGTCTTCTGTCTTGAAATATCTCAGTACTCTGGATTTCATGGCCTCTGTGAGTATCGTGATCCCCTGAGCCATACTTTACCTGAGAAAATTATATTATTTCATATTCCATTATTCGGACTTATAAGAAAGTGGTGGGTCAGACCAAGTATCTTGCAGTTCAGATCTCCTCTTCTTTCTTCCACCTCCTTGTCAGTCTCTCACAATCAGTGCTTCAGACTTTATTTCGGGGACCGTATTAGAAGGGTTGAAAGTTTAATGTTTGTGAAATAAGGACGGACAGAGAGAGGCACACACATTTCAAAGAGATTTTAGCAGCTATCATTGTTCTTTAGGCCTTAAATGACCTCTGGTCCCCAGGGTCTCTGAAAGTCCGCATATCTTATCTCCTTTGTAGAACTGGCATTATTGCCTAGGAGGTAGCATCTCTTGCTTATTTGATACTTCAGGATTCTTGCATTGTCAGAGCAAGACATTGTAGCAGACTCATCTGATCACAACTAGGGCAGACAATCGCCAATGGGAGCCACTGCCAAAGGTCTTACAGAAATGGATTTGGCTGTGGGGGCCACCTCGAATAGTTTTGTTTTTCTCCTTTCAAAACATGTACCTTACTCGCTGTAGTTCACTCACCCCCTTCAACCTAAGTCATACCTCACAACCCCCTCCAAACTCCTATTCCACTCCTTTCATTTTTTTCCCGCACTAACGTACCTTATTCACTTCATCTCTGCAGACCTTTTCTCTACCTCTTCCCTCCTTAATCACCTAAGCTACCATAAGACACCCTACCCTGCACTCTTCTTCTAATCTCCTTTTCTTTCCATCATTCTTCTATAACGATAATGTGAACGCCATCTCTCATAATAAAATATCACTCATTTCCCCTCACTGTCTATCTCTTAAATGTCTTATTAGAATTGTCTCGATTATCACATACTAATCTATGTAACAAATATGACAAATGAGTTTTTCTTTGCACTCTGCAAACACAAGTTCTGTTTTTTTCTAATTGCAACATTTTTTTCACTCATGTTTTGTAGTGTAACATAATACTTTGTGATTTAAAATATCTGTAGTTGATTTTTGAAAGATTGTGATTTTGGAGCTTTTCTCCCCAGGCCTCCTCTGAAAGTGGGCACTTTCTGGCCCAGTTGAACTTTCCTGGTAAGCAAATGTCAAATGAGTAAATAGTCAAATAAATTCTGCTAAAGGATTCCATGCTGGAGTGCAGGTGCTTTCTCATTCCCATGGACAGGAATGTTCTTTTTTTTTCTTCCACCCTTTCCACCGATACCTCCAATAGTTCTAAAATTCCAGAAGGGCTCCCCAAAGATAGTGGTGGTGACTCCCTTTTGGGCTAGGCATATTTATTTCTTCCTTAATTTAATACAGGCCATGGGCAATTACCACAGATTCCCCATTTTCCTGGATACACCCCAACTTGTATAAACTTCATTTGACTGTCTGAACTTATAAATTTTGAGATCTTTTAAGCACCTTTTTTTTCCTGTGGGCATGCAGCAGGTACTAAAAGGCAAAATATCTGCTACTAAAAAATCAGATATGGGTAAGTGGAGAAGGTTTCTTAGTTGGTGCCGTGGTAAGACCTACAACCCTTTTAAGACCCGGTTACCTCTGGTTCTTGATTGCGAGTTATTGTCCTTTGGCTGGTCTTAATTCTTCTTTTGTTTCGTCTTTCAGCCATTTCTTAGTCTGCCCTCAGTCCCCTCCCCCCTTTCTACCAGTTCTGAACTCAAAACCGTTTTGAAAGGGGTTTTACTTTTCTGTTCACCCTGAGAACGTGTGGTTTATCCTGAGGATCTTAATTATGTGTTTAAAAAAACTGACATCCGTTTCTTTTGAACCATCTCATCAGGTTGTCTAATGTTCTTATTTGGAAAACTGTACGTCTCTCTGCTCTGATTTCTGCAGAAAGAGTGCCTTAGATGTAAGCTCCTATGGTGAGTCAACCCTAATTCATTTATTTTTTTATTTATTTTTTTACAGGCATAGGGTTTCTGAGAGAAAAAATCATTTTGTGCTTCAGTGGTTTTGTAGTTCACCTTTATCCAGTCTATTCTCCCCCAGTATTAGTTTCAGAACCTTACAACAAAGGAGACAATTTTCCACACGCACTGGATGCTAACCTTGGAGGTCAGATAATACTTGGAAGTAATAAAAGCCTTCAAGAAGGCCCATCAGCTTTTGCTCCTTGTAAATAAAGGACAGTCTGTGGCAAAGCAGACCATTTGTGATGGGAGGTTGTCCCATGCTATTTCTTCTGCTGTTCTTGCCTTAACAAATCACTTCCCAGTAGGGTTAGGGCTTAATTTGCCAAGACCGTGGCTTCTTGTATGTTTTTAGAAGGGCATCCAGGTGGTCATCTGTTCATGCATTTACAAAGCACTATAGACTGAATTCCTTTTCCATGTCCAGTAGTATAGTGTTTATTGGATCATTTTCTAGGAGCTCCTGTATCCATCAGCATCTTCCTCTTCCCTATTTCTCTAAGTGTGGTAGTCTTCCTAAGTAGCTTGAGCTGTTATAACTGCAATCCAGTGTTGAATGTGCTAAAGTTATATAAATGGAATTTAGCATAATGGAAGATGTTCTAATTGATCTCCGTTGCAGTAGCAGCCTTCCCCTCTCCTTTCTAGTGTTTATCCACTTTTCCAGAGTATGGCTGTATATAGTCATTCTATATGGTTTTACATGTGTTTTATTTTTTCCTAGTATTTACCTTTCAAGGCTCTGACTTCCCTTCTCAAGGCAAGAAGGCTCTGAATCTTTTAAGCACTGTCTTTTTAAGGAGCTGTTAGATTATGTGGCTGGAGTCCTTAAGCTTTGAAAAGCTAGCCAAATGGTCATACCTTTGGATGGATATAACTTACTAGCTTAGGCTACTGCAGCATTGTTCTACTCTGTCAGAGATACTGGGTGAGCAAATTGGTGTATCTAATGAAATGATTTTTCTAAGCTACAATACAGAATAACTGGAATTGCTTAGGCATAGTAAGGCCTTGCTGAGTCTAGTCATGGTGGCTGCCAAAAAAGCAATTACTAAAACATGGAAATAAAAGGCTAAACCAAATGTACTAGAAGTAGTGAATATAGTAACCGAGATAAAGCAACTGGAATTGGGATCTTTAGAAAATGGTAGGAGCAGTTTAGATAGAAAAAATGGGAAGTGTGGGAACTACATACAAGTGAGGAATGAGGTTTAAAAGAAGGCTGGATGTAACGGAGTTATGTTTGACAATGATTGGGTAGATTAAAAGTGATGTATAATGTCTGCAACTAAAATCAGTATGGTTTGTGATATATAATGCTTGCAACTAAGATTGTGAATATGGTTTGTTTTCGTTTATATAAATCTATGATTGCCTATGTCATAAGTGATAAAGATGTTTATTTAGAAAAAAATACCGGTTATGGTACGTTGCACTTACACAACTGTACTACTTTGGTTTTCCCTCCAGTATCACGCAGTATCAAGGGTTCAGGATATTAGGGATTTATGGCCTCTGCTATTCTTATAATTCCACTTGCCAGTTTGAGATAAATTCAGTAGTTCCTAAACACCCCCTCTCAAATTCTGGAACTGAATTTTGTCAAGAAGTAACTTCACTGATGGGTGAATCAGTTTTACCTTAATCCAGCTCTGCTATAATTCTCTCCAGTTGTACTCTGTAACCATGGATCCATCAGACACACTTGTGGGGATGTTTTCTAAAGGAGTGAAGTGCATGGTCTTTGGAACCATAAGAACAAAAATTGACACACGCATCAAGGAAATGATGGTATTAGCAAATGCACTCAAATCCGTGAACCATCTCTGGGTTCCAGTATTTCTTTTAATCATCACAGACACCACCAGTCATATGGTACTTAAATGGGGGGGAACCAGATCTTTACCCTCTTTGCAGATTAGCATTGCTAGCTTGTGAATGTGCTTAGCAGCTCAGTTTGTCTCTCCAGGCTAACCTTATTCCATCATATCAGAATTTTGTGGCAGACAAGCTAAGCAGAGCCAGAACATGCCATCACACATGAAAGTTGCATCCTGGGGACTTCAGGAGAATATCAATTTATGGGGGAAGTCTTCTAGTAGATCTGTTTGCCTCCATTAACAACAGACAAAGAACTTCTGCTCCAGGACATCTTGCATCAAGGCCTAGAAGACTAATTTTCCTTCATGGACAGGAGTGTTCCTATTTTTCCTTTCCTGTGTTAACCATGCTTCTTTTAAGCTTCCAAATGAACTTCAGAAATTGTACTCGTAATTCCCTTCTTGTCCAAGTAATGTGTTCCTGCTCTTTTAAAAATAACCAAGAACAATTAGCACAAAATTTTTCATATAAGGGGCCTATTTAAACAGGGCAGGGGTTCTTTGATCCAGCCTAGCCTTCATGTTGCTCTAATCACACACTGTATGATAGAATTTTAATACATTTTAGACACCTTTTTCCTCAGGATGTGCAGCAGGTAGTAAGAGGCTAAGATACCTGCTCCTGGAAATCACTAGTCAAATTGGAAGAAATTTTCTAGTTGGTGTCTTAATATGAACCAAGATCCTCGTAATGTACAAAACTCCATTGGTTCTGCACAACTTGAAAGTTAATAAAAACCTGTCCTTTCTTACTCTTCTATTAAGATTCACATTTTGGCTATTTCAGCCCATCTGCCCGTGGATCCCCCCGATGTTCTTAGCGTTTTACTGTTGTAGTCATTACATTTGGGTAATCTGCTGGCAGGTTGCTCTCAGTCGGCCTAAGTATCAAAGTCTTGGGTCCTGCGTCGGTTGCTGTCTCCTCTTCCATGACGTCAGGTCGTCAGGGGTATAAAACATGCAGCTGACACCATTTTATTCAGTCTTTCTTGCTGCGTGGTGCCCGAAGCAGAAGCAGTTCGCAAGTGCCGGTCGGCCAACTCCTGAAATTTTCGCATTCGAGTTTCAGAACTGAAGTCTTCAAGTAAAGCTAAGTACCCCGTTGGGGAAACTTTTTCTTGCTCCTTACCGATGTCAGTAAAAGTTAATAATTGCATTACTTGTGGGAAGCAAATGCCTCATAAGGATTTTCATTTGTACTGTATTCCTTGCCTAGGCCCAGATCATAACGTGCCTTGCTGTCGGTTTTGTGCTAGATTTAACCAATGCACTATTAAGCGTCTGTATATTTTTGCTTCAAAATATTTTGGATCCAATTACCCTGAAATGTCGTCGGATAGCAATCCGACTACCGGAGTTCACAAAAAACGCAAAGAAAAAGACAGACCGTCGAGGTCCAAAACAGATGACGAAGCTTTTCCTAAGCCAGTCACCGGTTTGCCGGTACTCAGTGAGGTGCTTTAGCAGCCCCGATACCCTATACTTTTGAGTCGCAGGCCTCTACCGAGAGCCATGCGGAGTCCGGTATGCCGCGAGATTCTCAGAGTATTGTACCCGCGGATGTCTCTCCCTCGGATGGGTCTGGTGCCGCTGAGCAGGCACCAGCTTCTGAGGGTGTTTAAGCCCTCAACATTTCTAAGTAAAACTGACGCCATCTTCACAAACAAAAACAACTTCTTAGTCTAAAAAAATGATGCATGAGTCACGTGCTCAGGCCCCTATGCCTAAAAAACAGATGACTGAGGACTTAATTACCTTGATCAGGGGATGTTCGTGTTTCACTGTTGCAGTCATTACATTTGGGTAATCTGCTGGCAGGTTGCCCTCAGTCGGCCTGAATTCCAAAGTCTTGGGTCCTGCGTCGGTTGCTGTCTTCTCTTCCATGACGTCAGGGGTATAAAACATGTAGCCGACGCCATTTTCTTCAGTCTTTCTTGCTGCGAGGTGCCCGAAGCAGAAGCATTTCGCAAGTGCCAGTCGGCCGACTACTGAAATATTCAAGTTTGAGTTTCAGAACCGAAGTCTTCACTAAAGCTAAGTACCCCATTGGGGAAACTTTTTTCTTGCTTTATACCGATGTCAGAAAAAGTTAATTGTATTACTTGTGGGAAGCAAATACCTCATAAGGATTTCCATTTATACTGTATCCCTTGCCTAGGCCCTGATCACAACATGCCTGGCTGTCGGTTTTGTGCTAGATTTAACCAACGCACTATTAAGCGTCTGTATATTTTTGCATTAAAGTATTTTGGAAACCGATTTAACTACCCAGAAATGTCGTCGGATAGCAGTCCGACTACCGGAGTACATAAAAAACGCAAAGAAAAGGACAGAGAAAGGCAGTCAAGATCCAAAATAGACTAAGCTTCTAAGCCAGTCGTCGGTTCGCCGGTACTCATTGAGGCGCTTTCACAGCCCCTGATACTCGCTACCTTCGAGTCGCAGGCCTCTACCGGCACCCATGTGGAGTCCGGCATGCTGCAAGTTACTCAAGGTATTGGACCGACGGATGTATCTCCCTCGGATGGGTCCTGAGCCACTGAGCAGGCACTGGCTTCTGAGGGTGTATTCAGACCTCAACATTTGTATATCAAACTGACAGCTGCAAAACCAAAGACAAAAGCAACTTCTAAAACTAAAAAAACGACTCATGAGCCACATGCACAGGCCTGTATGCCTAAAAAACAGATGATCAAAATGGCTGAAGATCTTATTACCCTGATCAGTGGCACCCATCCCCCTCCTGAGGAGGCCTAGGCAAGACACTGATTATGAATCTTCAGATCAGGTTTCTATTTCTTCTGGTTTCTCTTCTGATCAGGAATTATCTATACCTCCTTATGAGGATTCTGATACTGAGGAGTCTATTCCATCTCCATCTCCTCCTGAGGATTATTCTTTTGGAGAAACCTTGCATACTTTGAAGGGAGCATTTTCACTGAGAGAGTCAAGACTTCTCAGAATCAAAAAAGAGGCTCAGGGATTTCCTTCTCCCTCAGCACAAGCCTTTAGCCATTCCCTCTGTTTTAGACATTGTGGATAATGTTTTTGGAGTCGAGCTTGACCCCTGACGACTCACCTTTGGCTCCAAGTAAGCCTGACAGATATTACAGGGTCCCTGACTCGCATACATTTTTATTTGGAAACCCTGCCGCTGATCCTGAAACTATTTCACAGGGTCCAAAGGGAGTTAAGGCCTCAACAGCAAAAAATCTTACCCCCCTCTGACAGAGATTCAAGGGCACTGGACAGATGGGGAAAAAAGGTTTATATATCTGCAACCCTGGCAATCGGGGCCTTAAACTGTCAATTTCATATGCTTAAGTACCAACAACATGTTATGGGATTGCTGAAACAGAAAATGATGTTGATTTCAGAATGTGCAGAAAATAAAGAATTGAAGGAATTATTGCATGCAGCTGAACAAGTTGGAAAACATACTTTGCAATGTGGTTTTGATTCTTTAGAGGCATCCTGCAGGGCCGCAGTTACTGGATCTGTGATTAGGAGGCATGCGTTAAATGAACACAATTTGCCTGATCATGTTAAAGCTGAATTGCTAGATGCACCTTACAGCATGATTCTCTGTTTGGTATTAAGGCAGAAGAGGTTTTAAAGAAAATGGAAGACCAAGCTAAGTCTATGCAAATTGTTAAGGACTTCTTACAAGTGCAGCCACCAAGATTCAGCAGACACTGGCCTACAAAAAATTGGTCCTTTCCTGTGTCAGAGCTCAAAGGGGCAAATCCAGATGCCCTAAGGGTTCCAGATACCAGGCGCAAGACTCATACAGGTCAAAGCAATGGGGCACATCCACCTCCAAATCTGGAGGAGATAAAGCGCAAACCTCTACCTACACCAAGCACTTATCTTTTGGCAGCACCCTTAGGAGGAAAACTAGCACTTTTTGCTCAAAATCGGCAGTTAATAACCCAGAATAAGTGGGTACTAAACATCGTATCACAGGGATACAGATTCCATTTCCACACTCTGCCAATGGCAAATGGCTGGCCAGATCTGCCAAAAAATCAATGGGCAGAGGCACAGAAACAGGTTACGTCCCCCATGGATAATGGGGGCCATTCAGACAGTACCAGAACAGGAAAAAGGACAAGGTTTTTACTCCAGACTGTTCTTGGTACCCAGAAAGAACAAGGCCTGGCGGCCAATACTGGATTTATCGATTTTGAACACATACCTGGACATTCCAAAATTCAAAATGCTGACTTTGCAGCAGCTTCTGCCCATGCTGGGCAAGAATGTTTGACTGGTGATTTTAGACCTAAAAGAGGCATACCTGCATGTCCCAATAAGACAGTCGTGCAGAAGATACCTCAGATTCAAGGCTGGCTTAATGCATTACCAATTCTCTGCACTGCCGTTTGGCTTATCTACTGCACCCAAGGTCTTTACAAAGTGCCTGGCACCAGTAATTGCATTTTGCAGACAAAGTATACAAATATATCCTTACTTGGATGACCGTCTCATTCAAGCAGAGAACAAAGACACTTTTCTTCGACACCTGGTGTTTGTGAAAAGGCTTCTAACATGCCTAGGGTACGCAGTAAACTAAAAGAAATCACAACTGATACCCTCTCAAAAGATGACATTCCTGGGTGCAAGCTTGGATACAGCTGCCCAGATGGCTTACCTCATCGGACAAACAAAGGCAACTGACTACTTACTTCAAACTGATGGCAACAAAAACCCAGTCTTCTGCAAGACAAATTCTGCAGGCTCTGGGCTTCATGGGATCCTGCATTCTACAAATTCCATATGCAAGACTGCATATGAGGAAACTTCAGTGGTATCTAAAACGTTTATGGAGTTAACATTGTCACAGTCTGGAAACAATGATTCGTCTCATTCCCTGACTACAGCAGGAGTTTCTTTGGTGGGCAGAGACATGTCACCAGAACAAGGGACGGTCTTTCACTCTACCCCCTGCCATCCAAACCCTAACTACAGACCCATCAGACTATGCTTGGGGGGGGGGGGCCCACCTGGCGGGGAGATGCATTCAGGGCATATGGAGCCCAAAACAAATGCATCTGCATATCAACCAGAAAGAGATGCTAGCTGTTCAGAATGCCCTGACAACATTCAAGGACTTACTTCATCCAGGATAACTACTGATAAAGACGGACAACACCACAGTTATGTGGTACATAAACAAGCAGGGGAGTACACATTCCTACCCCCTGTGCAGACTAGCCATGGCATTGTGGGACACAGTCTTGACTTACTAAGCATCTTCAAACTCAATTCCTGCCAGGAAAACAAAATACTCTGGCAGACGACCTAAGCAGAAATCTTATGGACCCTCACGAGTGGAAACTGGATCCACAAGTCTTCGGCATGATAACACAAATGGGGGGGAGCCCAGACATAGATCTGTTTGCCTCTCCCCAAAATTATCAACTGGACAAATTCTGCGCAAGGACTTATCACAGACAACTGCATCACTGCTCCAACTATGGATGATTTTTTGAGCAACATGAATGAAAAACTAAGAGATTATGAGACTTTGTTGCTTGAAAGAAAGAAAAATTAAGTTACTTGGGGATCTACGTGATTATGAGAATAACAAAGCTTTTTTGTCTAGAGCCAATCACAAGAAGCCATGTCATCGGGTGCGTTTTCAAAACGACCATGGAAGTGAGGGTAACTACAATTCTTCGTTTTCAGCATCTGAAGGGGGTTATACTTCCTATGAAGAGATGGATAATACCAGTGTAGAATTTCCAACACTACCAAAGCCTCAACAATCTGATAGATTTTATCAAACTTTTCGTGGAGAGACGAATAATGCCCGTGGTGGTCCCCAGGGGAGAAAACGCCAACGGGAAGTACATGGTTCGTCACAAAGAGAACAATTTCCACAAGGTGAACATAAAAGAGGTAAATGGTGATGTTTTTTCTTTACCTCCAAATGAAGACTATGTAATTAATTTGTCGGGACATTCTTTCACGGAAATTGAGTTAACTGTTCTCAACCGGGGATTGAAATTCATTCCCACTGTAGTGTCTCGTATGCATGAAATGAAAAGTGATATTTATAGATTTGGTAGGAAGCTTCATTTAAAAAAATTTTTTCACAACTCATTTAATAATGTTAGTGCTGTGTCTTCTTTAGATAGTTTGGATTCTTCATGTGATCGTTTTTATACATGTGCATCTGAAGATATTTATGATGCGTATTATAAATTTGATACTAATTGTGTTAAGCAAGTCATTAGCTTTGTTCCTCCAGTTTTAAATAATGATGTGCATTTTGTCAATTTATTAAATTTTTCCATTGAACATGCATTTGAAGAATATATGAAATGTAGAGCTAATATACAGTATAATTTATGTCTTAAAGAATGGAAGGCTTCATTAAAACTGAGTAAAATGAATGAAATTGTTTTTAAGCCTTCTGATAAAGGCAGCAAGCTTGTTGTTTGTTATGCACTATTCCCAATATTTTAGAATGTGTATTGACCATTTAAATGATGAAAATGTTTATGAAAAGGTAGGACATAGTTTGTATAATGATGCTTTAAAGGAATATGATGAGTTACTTGGGAAGGGTGAAAGGTTAGGTTATTTCTCCCAAATGGATTTAAAGAAGAAATTTAATAGAGAAGGTTGTAAAATGGCCAACTTTTATTGTCTTCCCAAAATACATAAAAGTTTGAGAACACCTCCAGGGAGACCTATTGTTTCGGGGTGTAATTATTTTTTGCATAATTTGGGTCTTTTTTTACATAATTTTTTGTTAACTAAGGTAAAAACTTTACCCTCATATATTACTGATGTTTTTGATTTTATAGAAAAAATTAAAGATGTTAAGTGGAATAAGCAAATGTATTGGATTACCATTGATGTTAAAAGCCTCTATACGAATATTAGTCATCAATTTGGCATGGAGGCCGTTAGGTTTTTCTTAGGGGATTATCCTGCCACAGAGTATATTTTAGAGCTTATTCATTTTTCTTTGACACATAATTTTTTTGAATTTGATGATTGACTGTATCGACAAAAACGAGGTACAGCCATGGGGGCAGCTTTTGCCCCAATGTATGCAAATTTAGCCATGGGTTTATTTGAATCTGAATTTTTATATAGAAAACATTTTTTCCAGAAGTATGTTATTAAATATTTTAGGTTTGTGGATGATTTAATTTTTTTGGTTGAGGGTGGTGAAGTTTTAGTAGATAATTTTATTTTAGATTTAAATAGAAACAGGTTCTCTTTGGAATTTGATGGGTTCAAAAAGGGTACATCGATTCCTTTCCTTGATATTTTAAACATTGTTGATGGAAAGAGTTTAGTAACTTCTGTTAATAGGAAGTTTGATGGAGGTACATAGTATGTTTATGGCACTAGTTGTCATCCTCCACATACGTTGGAAGCTTTGCCATATAGTGAAATTCTTAGAATTTCTAGATTATGTAATAATCAGGTTGTTTTTAATAAGGAATTGAACTTATTATTGCATACGTTTAGTCAAAGGGGATATAATAAGGAAGTTATACAGAATAGTTACAATAGGTTTTGTGGATATAGGTGTAAAAAAGTTGGTAACAATGTTTATACTAGGTGTTTAGATGTACAAAATGTTAAAGTGAAGCCGAAGGATATTTTATATTTTGTTTCGATTTATGGTTGTTTTAGTGGGGAACTGGTTAAGTTAGTTAATCATTATTGGAATTATTTCAGTTCCCTACATAATGTGTCATCATGGTTGGATGTTAATTTACGATTCTCGTATAAGAGAGGTAGGAATCTAAAACATTTTTTAGTAAAGAAAAGATTTGTGATGCCTGTGGCTAGTTTACAACGAAGTTTATCATTTAGTGGTACTTTGAAGTGTGGGAAATGTAAAGCTTGTGGTTTTGTGGTTAATAATTTTTCTTATATTAATAATTTTAGGTTTAACACTTGTGGTGTTTTCAGTTGAAATTCTGAGGGGGTGATTTATGCCCTTAAATGCCCATGTAATAAATTTTATATTGGTGAGACCAAATGGGCATTTAAGGTTAGGTTGATGGAACATGCTAGGGACATTATTAATAATAGAGAAGAAAGTTCTGTAGCTGTACATTTTAAAGATTTTCATAATAGTAAAAATTAAGAACTTCAAGCCACAGTTTTAGAAGAAATAAATTGTTACTGGCATAATATTTTGTACATCAAACAAGCTTTGTTACACAAGGAAGCTATGTATATTCTAAAATTTAACACTATGTATCCACAGGGTCTTAATGAAGACTTAAATTGGAGAGTATTTATTTAAATTGTTACATTGTCAATTGATTAATTGAATTACTGTTTTATTAATTAATTTTGTATATATAAATGATGTGTGCTACTATGTTTTTTACTCCTTGAAGGCTACGGCCGAGACGTCAGAGGAATAAATTTGTTTTCATTGTTCTTGATTTGTGGGTTTGTGGATTTGCTAGAGTTGTTTTTCCTACTTATCACAGTCAAGCATGGAAAGTGGATGCCCTATCCTTAAGTTGGAAAAACCTATCAGTCTATGCCTTTCCTCCTCTGCCTGTTCTCCCCAAGGTCTTACTAAAGGACAGACAGGGAAAAACAAAAATGATCCTAATTGCCCCGGACTGGCCTCGCCAGCACTGGTACCCAATTCTAAGGAATATGTCTCAACTCCCTCTTTGGTACTTGCCTCAAATGCCTCATCTTCTGTCTTAGCAGAGCAATCAAATTCTGCACACTCCGCTCTAGTGTTGCCACCTTTTCAAATGCCCAAAGTGGGACATTTTTTGTAGAAATGGCAAATTTTGCAGTACAAAATATACCCACAGCTAATCCAAATGGCAGAACTTCACTTTTTTCCAAAATAAAAGTTTATTTGTGTAGTGTTTAAGTTGCTTATGCTATTTATTATAGCATTTAGGTGTTTTAAATACAAAATAACTAATTTATACAACTGTTAAAGAAAACTTGGGATATATTTTTTGCCTTAACATCTCAGGACATTTGCCATTTTTCAGTTTTTTCAGCAGGACACAACTGCCCAAAGAGGGACTGTCCCTCACAAAGAGGGACAGGTGGTAACCCTAGCTCCGAAATCTGAAACTGGCAGCATGGCTGATCATGTAATTATTCAAACAGCACCTCTCAGTAAATCTGTGATGGATGTCATTTTGGAATCCAGAAGGCCTAGTACTAGAAAATCTTATGCTGATAAATGGAAGGTATTCTGTGCTTGGAACCAAGCTCAAGGAAACGGACACAGCAAAACCAAATATTCCTCAGATTTTACAATACTTGACTGAGATGCTTGACAAGGGCCTATCTTTTTCTTCAATAAAAATCCATGCCTCTGCCATCTCGGCTCATTACAACACGGAGCCTCCCATCTTTTCTCATCCTCTGCTAAAACAGTATCTTAGAGGGGCCAAAAATTTAAGGCCGCCCAGATCATCAGCAACTCCTGCATGGGACCTCAATTTTGTGCTGGAAAAACTCACCCTGCCTCCTTTTGAACCAGCAGCTACTGCGGATATAAAGTCATCATGGAAAGCAGTGTTCCTTTTGACAATCACTTCAGCAAGAAGGGTTTCAGAACTACAGGCCTTCATGGCTGTGGAGCCTTTTATTACATTTTACCCGGACAGGATGTCCCTCAGGACAAATCCTTCCTTTGTGCCTAAGGTGGTATCCAGTGTGGCTCTCAACCAAACTATTCACCTGCCAACATTTTACCCAAATCCGCAGAACAAGGGGGAGCGGATTCTGCATTCATTGGACGTACACAGACAACTAAGATTTTACTGAAACAGGACCAAATCTCTAAGAAAGTCTGAGCAACTACTGGTGGCATTTGCTGCAGGATTGGAGGGGAAGGCTACATCAAAGCAGACTATTTCTAAGTGGATAAAGCCACTGCATTTATTTCTGCTGCTTGCATCATGGTAAACCAGTGCCCAAGGGAATCGGGTCACATTCCACCAGGGCTGCCTCTACCTCAGCAGCCTTTCTCAGAGGAGTTCCAACCAAAGACATTCTAGAAGCTGCTACTTGGAGCTTTGTTCATATTTTTACAAAGCATCATCATTTGCCTCTTTAATATAGGGCAGGCTTTGCCACTGCAGTTCTGCAGGGCCTTATAGCCGCTCCTAATGCTATTTAGTTCCATCCTCCCATCCATAGCTTTGGGATTCTACCCAAATGTAATGACTGCAACAGTGAAACATGAAGAACATAGTACAGTTGTGTACATTTACCATAAATGTAGATGTTCGAGTGCATTCACTGTTGCAGCCCGGGTTACCCACCCACCACCCCCCTTTTCTGCAACTTCTCTTTCGTTCATTGTATTCTAAAGCCTTTGTGGTGTATTTGCTTTTAGATGAAGGTAAAGTTTATGTTGCTAAAAGTGCATTTACATATATTGCTGTTTATTTATATATATATATATATATATATATATATATATATATACACACACACACACACACACACACACACACACACACACACACACATACATATTTTTGCTCCCCATTTGGGGGGCACCTGACATCTGGGGCGAGAAAAACTGAATAAAATGGTGTCGGCTGCATGTTTTATACCCCTGATGACCTGACGTCATGGAAGAGAAGACAGCAACCGACGCAGGGCCCAAGACTTGATATTCAGGCTGACTGAGGGCAACCTGCCAGCAGATTACCCAAATGTAATGACTGCAAAAGTGAATACACTCAAACATCTACATTTATGGCAAGTGTACACAACTGTACTTTCTTAGCTTATGTCAAGTGAAACAGTTCTTTACAGAGGTGTTAAATAATTTGCTTACCTAGAAGACAGGTGACCTCCTTGTGGGTCTTCTCTTTGTAATAGAGAAACTTACACTTTCTGTTTGAAATACGTAACAGGGCTGATTTTTAAAGTCTGTCATGGAAAACAGTTTTGCTTACTGCTGCTGACCTCCGGTAGAAGACAAGTTGCAAGCTGTTAACTCATTCAGTATTGAACAGCAGGAAGCTGTTAATCCATTTGCTTCCTGAGATCTCTTAAGACAAAAAACACTTGCTTTGTGAGAGGTTTTCCATACATTGTATGAAGTGCAGCATCACAGAAACAAAGTTACAAAAAGACCAAAGTATAAAATTTGTCCAGCAGCACTGAATCTGTATTTCAGATTTAGTAAAAAAAAAAAAAAAAGTATACTTTACCTGCCAAAATGTATTACTGTTAGTCAGTTATATTTTTAACCAAGCAAGGTGTAGACCCAGTATGTCAATGAGTGAATTGTTTTTGACCAAGAGCTTTCCAGTGATGTATGACAAGAGTGGGTAACACTTTTGTAATACCCAATCAGTGCAAATTATTTTCATCATTTCTTGAATGTCAAAATAGCAATATTAATATACAGAACCGTGCATGTTAGATTGCAAAATTGAGTGCCATAATCCTCTGCATAAGATGCATCATTCCTTTGCCTGTAGGTCTCACAGCTTTTTGCAGTTTTAGTTCCAATATGAAGATGTAGCTAAATGATTTATCAGACATTTCATTCCTCTGGAAGCCACTACATTACCCAACATGTTATATTGTGATTTAACATTCTCCACTTGCATATGACACTCCCAACAAATCACTCTCCATGTGTGCATAATGTATGTAAATATGTAGTATTTGTCATAACATTTTGCAAACATTCTTCAGTATCTTGAGTTCTTCTACATGGTTTCACTTGGTATGCCTACCCAAGCATGTCTTCTTGATGATACTAACTTGCTGAGTAATGCAAAACCTTGAGGCATTAGTCATCAGGATCAGAAATCACATTTATTGGCCAAGTATGCACACACACAAGGAATTTGACTCCGGTTTCAGTGACTCTCCAAGTATGAGTTGCATAAATAATGTGCATACAACTGTTAAGGGCAAGACAAACGACATGCATATATCTGTTAAGAGCAAGACAAAAAGTAAATATACATACAAGGCAAGGTACAAAGTGAAACTTAATGCAAGAAATACTGAAATAAACCCTGAAAGAAAGTAGTATTAATATGTAAACAATACTGCAGAATCCTTGGAGGCTTGGGAAAAAGAATACCCCAACTTAATAAGATGAGTTAACCATTTAATGAACTTGATGGCCTGTGGGGAAAAAAATGTTGGTGAGTATTACTAGCACTCTTCAAGAGAAACCTTGACAAGTGGATGGGTAACAGAAAATACACCCCTGGGGTCACATAGGTTCATACTAGGCTATCTGCCCTAGGGCATTTATAAGCCTAGCCAGAGTGTGTTTGGCTTTCGCCACCCATTTTAAATTAATTTTGCTATGCCCTTTTTCGAGGTTAGTATACTGTGCCTCTGTCTAACAGTGACACAGAAGTGATACTCTGGGTAAACCTACGATCTCCCATCCACTCATCAAGATTCCTCTTGAAGAGAGTCAATGAGGGACTCTGCCTAACCAGGACTGGGATTTTATTCCAGAGTGAAGGGAGTCTCTGGGTTATGAATCTGTCCCTCCAGCATGTCCTGTTTATTTCAGTGCTGAGGTTCAAGTCTCTCAAGTGCGTAGCTCGATGGGATTTGGATTTTCTGAGGTGCAGCATGTCCAGTAATTCCGGGTTGGACATGGCTTTATACGTCAGGCACAGATCGCCTCTGAGCAGGTGGTATGCCACTGAGTAGAGCTGGAGTTTCTTTAACCGGGCAGCATATGGCATCTGTTTGAGCCCTTTGATCCTCTTGGTGAGGTACTTTTGGGGTCTTTCCAGTTGCTGCAGGTGTCTGGTAAGGTACATCCCAAAAGGGGCATTGTACTCAATTATGGGCCTGATGAGGGATAAGTAAAGAGGCACGATGACCTCCCCTGATCTAGATGTGAATCCCTTCATGATTAGGTGGGCTGTATAAAATGTTCTTCTAACCACTTTGGCCACGTGGTTGTCAAATGAGAGATTGCCATCAACTTGGGTCCCCAGGTCCCTAATTACTTCTTCTGTACTTAATGGATTACCACCTATGTGGTAATTTGTGGGCACTTTGTTTTTGCCAAAGGGGATGACTATACACTTTTTGGCGTTTAGCTTGAGGCCATGGCTCTGGCACCAGTTGTCTTATGAGGCCCTTTTGGAGGATGCTTGTGTCAGATGGAGAGTTGATTATGGCGCCCAGTTTGCAGTCATCTGCGAACTTGGTCAGCCACAGTCCTTCCGTGTTGGCCTGTACCTCCGAGAAATGTATACCGAACAAGAGAGGTCCCAGGACTGAGCCTTATGGGACACCACTTGTAACTGGTTTGGAGTCTGACATGGCTCCAGCAATTCTAGCCATGTGGGTTCTGTCCTTGAGCCAGTTTGCAACCCATCTAGTGACATAGGGGTTTATATTTAAGCTGGTGAGCTTATCTATAATGCCCGAGTGGGGTATTTTATCGAAGGCTTTTGCGAGGTCCAGGTAGGCTGTGTGGACCACCTTCCCCTCGTCAATGGCCTTGGTGACTGTTTCAAAGAAATCAACCAGGTTTAAGAGGCAGGATCTGCCCTTAAAGCCGAACTGGGTAGGATCCAGTGTCTGTAGGTCCCCAATATCTTTATTTATGAGGTCCATGATGATGCTTTGCAGAACAAGCTAGTCAGGCTTATGGGGCGATAGTTTCCAGGATCCGTTGAGGCACCACCTTTGTGGAGAGGGACCACTGTTGCTGTACGCCACTGTTTGGGTACATATCCTGTAGTAAGGCTGAGATTGAACAGTAGTTTTATGTTTGCGTTTAGCTCTTCTTGGAGTTCATGTAGGACGCAGCCCGGGACACCGTCTGGTCCCATTGATGCTGTGTTTTTTGCTTTGGAGAGGGCGGCTCTTACCTGAGCATCTGAGATGTCAGGGGGGCAGCACTCTGCTGTGATAGATATTTGCCCTTTTGGTGGGGAGGGGGGGAGAAGTTTGCGCTGAACCTGTCAGCTAGGATGTTGGCAATGTCTGTGGGTTCAGTGTATTTTTTGTAATTTTGGACTAATTCTGAGCATATCTGGGAATTCCCACCCAGGTTCCTAACATAACTAAAGAAAGCCTTGTTGATTATCCTTAGTGTCCTGAGTAATTTTTCTCTCGAAGCTGGCCTTAGACGATTTTATGAGTGCCCGTAGTTTTTTGCCAATACTGATCAGAGATGACTTCCCTTTTTGGGATTTTGCTCTATCATGTAGTAGCTTCCTCCTTCTGTTGTATAGTTTGTTTATGGCTCGGGTCCACCAGACAGGACGTCTGCCTTTGGAGGATTGGGTCTTGGTTTTATTTGGGATTGCATGATCCATGCATTCCTGAAGGTGTTCATAGAATGCGTTTATAAAGGATTCTGCAGTCTGAGCCGTATTTTCCACAGGCCCGGGGGCTTTGAAGGATTCCACCTCAGTTTTGAGGAGTGTGAAATTTGCTTTAGAGAAGTTTTTCACTGTGGTTTTCTGGGCAGGGGGTGGGGTCGGAATGTGAATATCCATTGAGATTAGTTTATGGTCTGATCTTACCAGTGAGGGATACACTTCTGGTCTGGAGCATAGAGTCCCCATGATGGTGATGATCAGGTCCAGTATGTTTTCCCCTCTTGTGGTAGTTGGTAACAAGTTGTTCCATAGCATTTGAGTTTATAAATTCTAGGAACCTTTGGGCTAGGGTGTTGGAGCTAGAGTAATGCTCCCAGTCTATGTTTGGGTAGTTGAAGTCGCCCAATATAATTGTGTTTGGAGAGACCTTCATATTTTCCAGTGTTCTCAGGAAGGCCGAGTGGGGTTCCTGGGTTTGGGAGGGTGGTCTGTAGCAGGCTATAAACTGGAAGGCAGTTTTACCCACTGTTAGTTGCACATGGATAATCTCTGATGCTTCGTGCTGTGCCACCAACCTGGAGGTGTGGGTATCTTTGACGAATATGGATACTCCCCCTCCTTTTGTGGTTCGGTCCAAGTTTTGGGGCCGAAAAGCATGGTATGAGGTATAACCTGGTAGTGCTGGGGTGCTCTCGGGAGCCTTGAACCAGGTTTCTGTTACTGCACAGATATCTTTGTTCTCCATGCTAAGGAGAGTTTCGAGTGCGTCCATCTTGAGGTTTAGACTTCTGGCGTTGAGTAGCATTACTCTTAGATTCTTATCCCTTGTGATACCTATGGAGGTGGGTTTATCTTTTGAGCCTTGCCTAAAAAAGGCACTATGGGGGTAGCAAGAGCCTTTGCCAATATCCGAAATCCCAGGGGTGACAGGTGCAAGCCATCCCTAGCGAAGCATCGTGGCTTGTCGAGCATGTCATCCCAGGCTGACAGGCATTGGATCCCCTTTGAATGACACCAATACTTAAGCCAATTGTTGAAATTGATCATCTTGTCTTCATATTGTGGCATCATTCTTGGTGAGGGTAAGATGCTACTCAAGGTCAGGGTCATACCGGCCTGGGCTACATGCTCAGCGAGCTCCTCTATGTCTCTTTTCATGTAGTCCAGGGAGGTATCTCAGGTCATTCACACCAGCATGGACAATGACTGAGTCATATTTGTACTTGCCTTGGAGTCACCGGAGTGCTTGTGTCGTGGCGGATCCTAGCGCCCGACAGGCAGCTCACCGTGACCTTCTCCTTGTTCAGCCTGGTGAGCAGGACGTCAGTGTGCCTGACGATAGTCACCTATTACAAGTGTATTAGGTGTGTTTAGCCTTAAGGGCTGTGACTGTTCGGCACACTGGCTTTGTGAGCTATGTGTTGCACGTGTTTTGTTTTGGGGTAGCGGTTGCTTGGGTGTCTGCTTTGGAGGTCTCTGCTGCTTAGGCAGATTTTTATTTAGAGCCTCAGAGTATGTTTTTGTGTGTTTGTGTTTGGTTTGCTGTCGTGGTAGGTCTATGTGAGACTGGAATTGTAGTGAGTGTGGTTTCCTTCTCCTGACTGGTTACGCCAGTACTGAGTTGAGAGAGCTTAGCCTCCAGTTTGGCTATATGGTTGCATCTCTCACGTGTTGGAATTTGTTGGGAGGAGGACAGGGTTGTCTGTGTACATGAGGCAGTTGTAACATTGCCTCAAGATTCCCAGATTCACCAGCTGGACCAGAGAGGAGATTGACAACTGACCTTTGGAAATGCTAGAATAGTATTGGGAATTCCTTTATAATTGAAAAAAAGGGCCAATGGGGAACAAGGTACTCAAGGGGAGTTTGTGAGGGTGTAGTGCTTTTAATTTTTTAGTGCTGACTTAGTGAGCAAGTGCCAGGTAACTTAAATGCAATGTGTTACAGGTAACTTAAATGCAAAAACTTCATTGACTCTTCTTGACAGAGGCTCAGTTAATCAATCAATGGGGCGGCAGAAGCTGACACACCCTAGCTAGGCTTATAAATGCCCTTGGGCAGATAGTCTAGTACCTAACTATGAACACCTGGCTGATGGTAATAGTTCAAAAAGATGGTGGCCTGGATGTGAACGGTCGGTGATGATCTTCCCCTGCCCTTTTCATGACTCTGGAATAGTACAGGTCCTGTGAGGAGGGCAAACTAGCACCAATGATACTTTCAGCAGACCTGTCTATTCGATGTAACCTATTTTTGTCATAATTAGACAGAGATCCAAACCACACTGTTATGGATGAGCTGAGAACAGACTCGATAACTGCTGTATAGAACAAAATCAACAGCTCCTGTGGGAGGTTGAACTTTCTCAGCTGTCACAAAAAATACATTTGTTGTTGTGCCTTTTTTATGATGGACCCTACATTGGTCTCCCACTTTAAGTCCCGGGAGATTATAGATCCCAAAAATTTGAAGGATTCGACAACTGACACAGCAGTATTAAATATAAAGAGGGGGATAATATTGTAGTGCCACACCTAAAGTCCACTGTTAGTTCCACAGTTTTAAGAGTATTCAGATGTTCTTCGTGTTTCACTGTTGCAGTCATCACATTTGGGTTATCTGCCTGCAGGTAGCCCTCAGCCGGCCTGAATACCAGAGTCTTGGATTTTTGCGTCGGATGCTGTCTCTTCTTCCATGACGTCAGGTTGTCAGGGGTATAAAACATGCAGCCGACGCCATTACATCAGTCTTTATTTCCGCACAGTGCCCGAAGCAGACTCAGTTCGCACGTGACGGTTGGCCGATTCCTGAAATTTTCGTTTTCGAGTTTGAGTCGAAGTCTTCAAAAAAGCTAAGTACCCCGTTGGGATCCTTTTTCTTGCTCTTAACCGATGTCAGTAAAAGTTAACAATTGTATTACCTGTGGAAAGCAAATACCTCATAAAGATTTTCATTCGTACTGCATTCCTTGCTTAGACCTAGTCCACTATGTCCCTCACTGTCGGTTTTGTGCCTTGTTCAACCCCCAAACTATTCGTCGGTCAATATTTGCATCAAATTATTTTGGTACTCTGTTTAACTGTCCAGAAATGGCTTTGGTAAGCCATCCGAATACCGATATTCCAAAAAAAGTAAGGATAAAGACAGAGACAGACCGCATAAGTACAAAACTGCTGACGACGCTTCCGTTAAGCTAGTCGCCAGTCCACTGGTACTCAGTGAGGCACTTTTGCAGCCCCTGATACCTGCTACTTCAGATTTGCAGGCCTCTGCTGAGACCCATTCAGAGTCCGGTGTGCCGCAAGATGCTTCTTTGACTATGGAACCTGCGGATGTCTCTACCTTGGATGGGTCCGGAGCCGCTGTGCAGGCACCGGCTTCTGAGGGTGTATTCAGTCCTACAGACTTGCATTTTAAACAGCCATCTTCTTCATCCAGGCCTAAAACTCGACCCATGCCTAGAAAATCGATGTCCAAACCACGTGCTCAGGCCCATATGCCTAAAAAAATGCTTAGAATGGCTGAAGACCTTATTACCTTAATTAGGGGAAGCCGGCCTCCCCCTTTAAGAGACCTAGAACTGATTTTTCTTCTAATTCTTCTGATCAGGAATCTGATATTTCTGTTTCTTCTGATTACCAGGATTTGTCCTTTTCTACCTATGAGGATTCTGATGCAGAGGATTCCATTCCCTCTGCTTCCCCTCCAGAAGATTTTTCTTTTGATGAAACCTTGCACACTCCTCTTGGGGAGCATTTCCGCTGGGAAAGCCAGGATTACTCTGACTCCAAAAAGAGGCTTAGGGACTTCCTACTCCTTCCTCAACATAGGCTTTTAGCTATCCCTCTTGTTCCGGACATTGTAGATGATTCTTTCTTGGAATCTAGCATTTCCCCAGGCACGTTGCCTCCAGCTCCCAGAAAACCTGACCGGTATTAGAGTACCTGACTCTCAGAAGTTCCTCTTCAAGAATCCTACTGCGGATCTAGAGACCATTTCCCAAGGACCAAAGGGCATTAAGGCTACTGCTGCCAAAAACCCTACCCCTTCTTATAGAGATTCTAGAGCCTTGGACAGATGGGGTAAGAAGGTATATACTTCTGCTACTTTGGCCATTAGGGCTTTAAATTGCCAGTTTCATATGTTAAAAGTATCAGCAGCATATTATGGGGCTGCTTAAACAGAAAATGATGTTGATTTCTGACTGTGCTGAACACACAGAATTACAGGATTTTAATGCATTCTGCAGAACAAGTTGGTAAACATACTTTGCAGTGTGTTTTTGACTCTTTAGAAGCATCTTGCAGGGCTGCTGTCACTGGGTCTGTACTTAGAAGGCATGCATGGCTTAAGGAGCAAAACTTGCCAGATCATGTTAAAACTAAATTACTGGATGCTGCATTAAACCAAGACCGCCTGTTTGGCAACAAAGCAGAAGTCGTCCTCAAAAAGATGGAGGAAAAAGCTAAATCTATTGCACACTGTTAAAGATTTCCTGCAAGTACAGCCTCCCAGATTTAGTAGGCATTCGCCTTCAAAGAATCGGTCCTTTCCAGCCTCTTCCAGGCTTTCTCAGTCCAAACCCAGGAACAGCAGACCACCTAGGTTACAGTCTCAGGCTACACACAGGCCTAAGCAGTGGGGGGGCTCCCACTTCCAAAGCAGGGAGTAGTAAGACCTCCCTCTACAGAAAAATGGCACAATGACTTTACCTTAACCCTTCCAAGCGCTGCTCAGCTACCTGCTCCCTTAGGAGGAAAGCTCGGCCTGCATGCAAAAAACTGGGAACTCATTACCCAGGGCAAATGGGTTTTGAATATAGTTTCCCAAGGATACAGATTCCACTTCCACACCCTATCAACCGCAAACAGTTGGCCAGACCTATCCCCAAATCAGTGGACAGAGGCTCAACAACAGGTTCTCTCTCTCTTCTAAGTATCAGGGCTATTCAGCATGTCCCAGCAGAAGAAAGGGGACAGGGTTTTTATTCAAGACTTTTCCTGGTACCCAGAAAAGACTGCTCCTGGCGTCCTATCTTGGACCTCTCTATTTCAAAATGCTAACACTTCAAAAGCTGCTTCCTTTGATAGGCAACGATGCCTGGTTGGCAACCTTAGACTTAAAGGAAGCTTACCTGCACATTCCAATAAGGGAATCGTGCAGGAAATACCTTCGCTTCAGGGCAGGCTCCATGCACTTTCAGTTCTCTGCACTTCCCTTTGGCTTATCTACTGTGCCCAGGGTATTCACAAAGAGTCTAGCTCCAGCCATTGCATTTTGCAGGCACAGAAATATTCAGATATACACATACTTGGACGATTGATTCGGGCAGAAAGCCAGGAATTGCTATTAAAGCATCTGGCATTCATAAAGAAATTTCTAAACTCACTGGGGTACAGTATAAACGAAAAGAAATCTCACCTACTACCCTGCCAACAAATTGTATTCCTGGGAGCAAGCTTGAACACAACTTCCCAGATGGCTTTCCTCACTCCAGAGAAACAAGTTTATTTAACAACCTACTTCAAACAACTGGCCACAAAGGAAAAATTTTGCAAGCCCTGGGGTTCATGGCCTGTTGCATTCTACTAATTCCATATGCAAGACTGCATATGAAGAAACTGCAATAGTATCTAAAAAGCCTATGGTGTCAACATTCTCAGGACCTAGAATCAATGATCCCTGTCATTCCTTGTATAAAGACAGAGTTCCTTTGATGTGCAGAGGCCTGCTACCACAAAAAAGGGCTCCCTTTCTTTCTACCCCCTGATTCGCAAACCCTAACAGACAAATCAGACTATGCATGTGGGACTCACTTAGCAGGGCAGTGTATTCAGGGCAAATGGAACCCGAGACAGTTGCACCTGCATATCAACCAAAAAGAAATCTTAGCTGTACAGAATTCCCTGACAGCCTTCAAGGACAACATTCTTCCAGGACAATTATTGGTAAAGTCAGACAACACCACAGTTATGTGGTACATAAACAAGCAGGGGGGAACCCATTTGTACTCTCTGCAGACTAGCCATGGCTCTGTGGAACACGGTCTTGAGCTACCAAGTGCACCTACAAGCTCAATTCCTGCCAGGCAAGCTAAATTCACTGGCAGATGACCTAAGCAGAAATCTCATGGACCAACACGAATGGAAATTGGAACCAAAAATATTCACCCTCTTGAGGAACAAATGGGTGACCCCAGAGATAGATCTGTTTGCCTCCCCTCAAAACCACCAATTGGACATTTCTGCACAAGGACTTCCCACAGTCAAGCTTGGAAAATGGATGCCCTGTCCTTTACCTGGGAAAGCCTCTCAGTTTATGCCTTTCCCCCTCTGCCTCTCCTCTCAAGGGTTTTACTAAAGATCAAACAGGACAAACCAAGGACTATACTGATTGCACCAGACTGGCCACACCTCTTGCGCTGTATGACACTGCTGGAACCATGGAACCTGCCTCAGACCCCTTCCCTGCTATCCCAGCAGGTGGGCCCGATTCTGCACCCTCAGCTTCAAACCCTGAACCTTGCAGCCTGGCTAATTCCTTGAGCTCTCCAATAGCATCCCTCAGTAAGCAGGTGCACTATGTCATTCTGGAGGCCAGGAGGCCTAGTACTGGAAAATCCTATGCTGAAAAGTGGAAAAGATGCTGTTCCTGGAGCCAGACTCAGGGGATGGGCACAACAGTGCCCAGCATACCTCATATTCTTCTGTACTTAACAGAAATGCTCCCCAAAGGCCTATCCTTCTCGTCTATTAAAATTCATGCCTCTGCCATTTCAGCACATTATAATACTGAACCACCCTTCTTCTCTCACCCCCTGCTAAAGCAATTCCTCAGAGGGGCCAAAAATTTAAGACCCCCCCCCCCCCAGGAGAGCCAGCCCCTAATCCAGCCTGGGACCTTAACTTTGTATAGGAAAGACTCACACTCCCTCCTTTTGAGCCAGCTGCAACTGCAGAGTTGAAATTTCTTTCTTGGAAAACAGCCTTCCCTTTAGCCATCACTTCAGCAAGAAGAGTGTCTGAATTACAGGCCTTCATGGCAGTGGAACCCTTCATTATCTTCCATGCAGACAGGGTTTCCCTCAGGACCAAGCCTTCTTTTATGCCCAAGGTGGTCTCTAGTGTGACCCTTAATCAGTCCATTCATTTGCCGAACTTTTTCCCAAATCCACAAAACAAAGGAGAATGAATACTGCACTCTTTGGACGTGCACATACAACTTAGACTTTATTTGGACAGGACGAAGCCTCTCAGAAAATCTGAACAGCTGCTAACTGGCTTTGCTGCAAGGGCAGAGGGGAAGGCCATTTCAAAGCAAACCATTTCTAAGTGGATAGACCATTCTATTCATTTCTGCTATAAGCACCATGGAAAACCTACCCCACAGGGGATAAGATCACATTCCACCAGGGCTGCATCTACCGCTACAGCCTTTCTCAGAGGTGTCCCCACCATGGACATCCTAGAAGCTGCTGTCTGGAGCTCTGTACATACCTTCACCAAGCATTACCACTTGCCTATTTTTTCTAAATCCAGAGTTGGATTTGCCACTGCAGTCTTGCAGGGCTTAATAGTTGGTCCTAATGCTCTCTAACTTCCTCCTCCCTTCCGTAGCTTTGGGAATCAATCCAAATGTGATGACTGCAACAGTGAAATACGAAGAACATAGTACAGTTGTGTACACTGACCATAAATGTAGATGTTCGAGTGTATTCACTATTGCAGTCCTGGTTACCCTCCCTCCAGCCCCCTGACTTCTCTTGGCTCTACCTTTCCTTCTTGTTTGGTGTATTTAAGCTTTCTGGTGTATTTGCTTTTGTTGGAGGGGTACCATAACGTATAATTGCTTCCCATTGTGGGGACACCTGACATCTGGGGCAAGAAAACTGATGTAATGGCGTATGATGCAAATTTTATACCCCTGACGACCTGACGTCATGGAAGAAGAGACAGCTTCCGATGCAGGAAACCAAGACTCTGGTATTCAGGCTGGCTGAGGGCTACCTGCAGGCAGATGACCCAAATGTGATGACTGCAACAGTGAATACACACATCTACATTTATGGTAAGTGTACACAACTGTACTTTCTAGATTATTCTGACTACACCAAAGAGCCAGCTGCTCAACCTCCTGTCCGTATACAGACTTATCACAATTCTTGTTGAGCCCAATAATAGTTGTATCGTCTGCTTGTTTGTTTGACGGAGGGGTCCTTAGAGGTGCAGTCAATAGTATAGAGGGAGAATAGTAGTGGGGAGAGCACACATCCCTGGAGGGGTACCTCTACTGATAGTGCGATTGCTAAGTGTAAATTTCCCCAGTTTCACCTGCTGTTTCCAGTTGGTTAGAAAATTGGTGATCCATTGACAGGTGGAAACAGAAAGCTGGGAGAGTTTCAAGTGAAGAGGTTCTGGAGTTATTATATTAAATGCAGAGCTGAAGTCCACAAACAGAATCCTTGCATGTCTCTGGGTTAAGATGTGGCAAGATATAATGCAGGCCCATATTAACTGCCTCATCCACTGACTGGTTCTCTCAATAAGCAAACTGAAGGGGGTCCAATGAGGGAGCTGTAATTTCCTTCGTGAGCTAACACCAGCCTCTCAAAAGTCTGCATGACCACTGATGTCAAAGCAACAGGTCTGTAATCATTCAGTCCTGTTATAGTAGATTTTTTAGGCACTGGAATAATTGTGGCTTGTTTGAAACATAAGGGAACTTCACACACCTCTAATGATTTATTAAAAATCTGAGTAAAAACAAGAGCCAGTTGATGACCACGTGTTTTTAAACAGGAGGGTGAAACTCCATCTGAACCAGCTGCTTTCTTAATTTGTTGTTTTTTAAAGAAATGATGCACATCCTCCTCAGAGATAGATAATGCAGGCTGAATGTGAGAATGTGTAGGAGAGAGCCGTGATAGTGATATTAATAATGTGTACCTAAAGCAGCTACATGTCCAGATAGATTTATTATAGACAAAAAACACACTAATAAATTCGAATACCCACTGCGTGCATACACCCCAAACGTGACACAATCACGCACCACATTTGCATTAATGAAACTGTGGAACATATTTCTTAACTTTCCTAACCTTTTGCAAGCATATTTTCTTAGTTGCTTAAAACCTGTATATCTCAATGTGATGGGATTACGGTGTTCATATGCCAACTTTCACATGCAACTATGCTAACCGATATTGGGATTATTATTCTTAAAATGCTGTTAATGTAAAAATATTAATGAAATGTGCAATCGTGTGGAAAATAAATCTGTATAGCTCAGGCTGTGTACCACCTGGTTTCCCCTTGTTTTGTTATACCACATGACTTTGGCATTATCTGTAACAACCTGAAGAGGTCCTGGGAACCAAAGATGACAGAGTTGAGTGCCTTGATCAGGGCAAGCATTTCTTTTTTATTTATATTTATGTGCCTGCATCTGCCTTTGCTGTCCCACAAGCCTCACACTTTTATCCCTCTTGAAACTGCTCCTCAAGCAAATTTTGTGTCTGTGGTGACTGGCTTTAGAACAGGGAGGGAGAGAGAGAGACTTGGATTTAAGGATATCTGTCTCTGCCAAGTGATAGCCCTTCTGAAAAAAAAAAAAAAAAAAACAGCACTAGGGTTTGAGAAGACAAGGGATGCTGGTGCTGGGACCGGAGAGACTTAGCAATGTATCTTTCTCATTTTGAGTCTTGCAAAGGATGATATGGGAGTCATAGAAGCCACGAGACCCAAAATCCTAAAGTATTCCCTTGCAGTGATCGAATTTAGAGTGGAAAACCCTAGAAATAGATCTAGGTGTAGATGTTTTCTTATTTTTTCCGTGGGAGAAACTATCTTTGAAGGGGTTGATGTCTAGTTGACATCCAAGAAACACAGTTCTTTGAGGAGGAGTCAAGAAAGACTTGAATGATGTACTTCTATTCCTATGTTGGTAGGTCTTTTCTGCCTCAGGTGACCCGTATGTCATCTCCTATACAAAAGCTTCAGCTTGGCTGTTGTAGTTGCGTGGGACATCACACGTAGGGCCATAAACCAGGGACATTAAATGTGACATCTGCACGCACAGACCTCAGAACTTTTCCGCTGCAGATGACCAACGCATCATGTGGTTCACTCCTTCACCACAAGATGTCTAAAAGCCAAGTACCCCGTTGAGGTTTTCCTCTTTAATTTCTAGCTAAAGCTTGGTTTGTTGTAGCAATTCTTAGCCGATGTCAGCAAAAAAAGGGCCAGATACCCCATAAAGACACGCACAACCGCTGCGTTTTTGCTTAGGCCAGGAGCACGATCACAATTGTTCTGTCTGCCAATCTTTCATTCCCAAGACCCTTTGCAGCAGTGTGGCCACTGTAAATCTCTACCTGGAAAACCAACCGCTTAAAAAATTAGCTCCTAGGATGGATCCCGTCTCGGAGGCTTTGATTGAACCTCCGCAAAAGAAGGCCAAGTTTTCTAGGCCCTCTTCCTCTGCCGCTCTATCGGATGCCCCACCAGCTACCAGTTTAGGAATTGAGGGATGTCCGACAGATCCGTCGACTTCTACCATGACCTTGGAGGAAGCTGCTGCACAGTTGATGACCTGTACGTCCCCAGAGCCAACCCAGACACTGGCTCCGCTGAGGTCAAGGGGGAACCGGACACAGCCAGGCCTCCAGCAGGGATCCCTCCACCAGACACTGCTATTGTTAGCCAGGCATCCGACTCCAGGCCTACTCCCAAGTCTACCCCAGTCATAAAGAAAGAAAAAAAAAACTAAACATCTGGCTACACCCGCAGAAGGCTTTCCTGATTGGCAGTCCTTCACCTCTTCCTTAATCCAGGCATTTCTGGCCCTTAGGCCCTCTGCCTCTTCTCCAGCTACCTTTCCTCTGCTTAGCCCTAGATCTGCCTCTGCCTCTTCTCGTCCACCACTTACCTCACGAGAGGGAAGAAGAGCAAGAGACCTATTATTATTCTTCTGAGGAATCCATTTCTTACACTTCCCAAATTGCCTCCCCACAAGAGTATTATTCACCAGATTAATCTATTGAGGGAGACCCCCCCCCCCAGGATATCACCTTTGGTGAAACCATCACCAAAATGAAAGAATACTTTTAAATGAGACACCTCACAAATGTCTGACACTCGAGGTATTTTGAGCTTTTATAAGTGGAATCTCCCTCCCCTTCTGCCATTCCACCTGTCATTCCTGCCTATTTAGATGCCTTTGCCTCTGCATCAAAGACACCAAATTCACAGTCACCTTGCCCCTAAGAGGCCAGACCACTTTTACAAGGTGCCTGATGACCACAAATTCTTAGTCAAGCCTCTCTTGGCAGATCCTGCTGTGATTGCCATTTCACTTGATAAACAATCCAGACTCATTCCATCTGCCTCTCTTACCTATGGACAAAGATAGCACAACAATGGATAGAATTGGAAAGAAGGTCTACACCTCTTCCACATTGGCTTTTAGAACCATCCACTATCAAAACCATATGACCAGATGTGCTTTGGACCTGGTCTCTCAAACCACTACTCTGCTGGCTGCTGCTCCTGACTGCCTCACAAAAGCTGACATCTCTTCAAAACTATCTCTGGATGCCCAAGTAGCCAAACACTCAATTATATGCAGCTGTGATGCTGCAGAGGCCTCTTCTTACTCTGCAGCATCTGCCTCTGTTCTCAGGAGATGCTCTTGGCTTCATCTGCAACATTTACCTGAAGACTTCAAGTCTAAAATCTTAGATGCCCCCGGACCCTAATTTCATGTTTGACAAACATTCAGCAGACCTTTTCAGAAATCTGCAGGAAAAGAGCAAGGAATTGCAAGACATCAAGCATCTCTTGGTGTCCCCAATTCCCAAATATTACAGGAATTCCCTTGCCAAGGCCACATTTGTCAGATGAAACCCACCCTCTGCTGGACCTACTTCTTCCAGACAAAGAAGCGGAACCAGAAGACAAACCCCTACCAAACCAGCTGCCTCTCAGCCTCCCTCTAGACAACCCTTTCAAGACAGAGGAGGCCCCAAACAATGAGTGACTGCCTTGCCCTCCTTCCCCTTTCCCACCTGCCTCTCCCACTGCCTCCCCTTTTGGAAAACTATAACCACAGACAAATGGGTTGTGGCTGTCATCCAAAAAGGATACTTCCTCTCCTGGAAAGCAAGACCACCCTTAACGGGTGCCCCATTTCCCCCAAAAATCAGACACCTCTTCCCACAGGTCCTGACAGACCACCTGAATTTGGGCACCATCATGAAAGAAGCCTACTTGCACGTACATGTTCTACCCTCCCACAGAAAATGTTTACATTTCTCTGGACCCTCCTCTCATTTCCAGTTTACTGCTTTGCCCTTTGGTTTGTCCACTGCCCCTAGAGTGTTCACAAAATGTCTGGCACCAGTCATTGGCTATTGCAGAACACAGGGGATTCAGATTTATCCCTACCTAGACAACATCTGATCTTGGCAGACTGCAAAGAAACCCTATTAATCCATCTAGAGTTCACCATGTGCCTACTACGAAGTCTGGGGTTCACCCTCAATCTCCCAAAATCATCATTGACACCAGAACAAGACAAAATATTTCTGGGTTGCAGGATCAAAATGGGCATAATGAAAGCCTTTCTTCCCCAGGACAAGGTCAGCTCCCTGACTTCCCATTTCAAAGCTGTGCTGCAGACCCAGATAATAACTGCAAGGCAATTCCTAAGGAACTTGGGGCTAATGGCTGCCACCATCCCAATGCTTCCACTAGCCAGAATGCACATGCAAAAGCTACAGTGGTATCTAAAAAATGTTTTGTTTCAACACCATCATCATCTAGAGCAAGAAGTCACTCTCCTGCCCTACCTAAAGGCAGAAGTTATTTGGTGGATTCGGCAAGTCCAGCTCAACCCGGGCCTTCCTCTGCAACCTCCTCTCCCAACCCATGATGTTAAGTTGTCTGTCTCGCCTTAGTTTCTTGCTTGTTGGGATTGGAGCCGATCCTCATCTCCGACTCTGCCATCTTCTATAGCTCGAGAGCTGTTTACTGGCTCGAGGCTACCCCTTATCCCATGGTGCCTAGCGCTAGCTACCCAGATCTCATTTGCCGCTTCAGCTGCGAGGTTCGTTATTACTGGCTCAGGCTCGTATATGCTTTATTGTACTACTTTTCTGTCAGATTAGGGTTCTTTTTTGATAGTTTGTTTTTCAACATAATCGCTAACTAATTTGTTGTTGTTTAGTGTAATTGTAGTTTTCCCTTAGAACTCGTTTAAGTTAGAGAGCTCTTCCCCTCCCCCCCTCCCTCTATCCCTCTTGTAGGTAGTGTTTTAGTTTAAGCTTTTTTCTTTTTACTTCCTATGTAGCCGTTTAAGTTAGAGGCTTCCTAGTTTAAAAAAAAAACTATCTTTAACTGTAGTATATTGTGTGTTTTTGGTTAGTGTCTGTTAGTTTTTTGCTGTTCGGCCCTTTGGCCAAAAACAATTCAGTGTAGGTGTAGTATTTCTCTAGTTGGATATATCTAAAGAATCCAGGGTGTCTGGATTCAAGAAGTGTGACTCATGCTGTCAGAAAATGTCTCTTGACAGATAGGCACACTTCTTGCGTCTGTTGCTTAGGCACAGTGCACCTGCAGGACTCTTGTTCTGTATGCTCTGCATTCAGCCCAAGGGTTCTGCAGGAGCACAAAAATAAGCTTAGTTTGAGGGGTCTTCTTAAGCCCCAGGATTCACTGGCCAAGACTCAGCCGATGAAATCTCCTAAACCGACCAAATCGTCGGCTCCCAGCTCGGAGCCATCATTGGCCCAAGCCTTACCTACTACTTTGGTTCTGGCCGGAACCGAGGAGACTGCCTCCCCGTCGGCTCCACCAGTACCTTCGGAGCAATCGTGGACCCACAAGAGGCCGAGGTCCCCTTCTGTAGAGTCTATACATTCGACTCCTCAGTCTCCCCTGTTGCAGAGTGACCGCAGTCACAGATCCTCCCACTCTTCTCGGTCCTCTAGGCTCTCTGATCATGACGTGGAGAGAGTGGTCAGTAGGTTGAAGTCGCAGGCACTGGCCAAAATGTTGTCCAGCCCGCCTCAACAGGTGTCTGCTCCATCCGCTTCTATCTATGTTCCTCCTCAGACTCCATTGAGCTCGGAGCTGGAGTTTGTTGGGGTTAAAATCGTAGAACCGTCGGCACCGATAACGATTTCCCCTTTGGTTCTGTCATTGGCTCCGATCCCCACGATGGTGCCTTCTGTTGAGGGATCTGGGCGCCAAGACTCCCTCGTCGGCTCTGAGGGGGCGAGTGGCATCAGACCCTTGTCCGACCCCGTTCTCCCTCTTGGAGCGTCGGCGCAGGTGAGCTCTGCTCCTACATTCGCCTCGGAGCCATCTCCCTCAGTGCGGAGGAGGATTCCAGTTTCCTCAGAACCGGAGCCTTCTTTGCATCGTGGCAGGGACGCCTTCAATGTCATAAGGAGTGTACTGGCCTCCGAGTCAGCTCCACGTTCGACCCCACTGACTCAGTCCCCTGTAGTGCCTGCGTCAACCTCTGCCCCTCCTCCAGACCCCAAGCATGGAGATCCGGCACTCCAGAGCACCCCATTGGGTGTTTCCTCTTCTTCCGAGGCCTCCCCTGATCATTCAGAGGAGCCACCTCGAAAGAGGAAGTGCAAGAGGAAGCACATGGACTCCCCTGAGTCTGTCACTTTGGATATGAATTTGGATGAATCAGAAGAGTCCCAGAGATCCCCCTCTGAAGATGTTTCTTTTTCGGACATTCTAGAAATGCTTAAGCAGAGGGGGAACTGGACTGCCCTAGGCCCTACCGAGGACGAATCTGTATTCCTGGATGCGTTCGGTTCCCGACCTTCCACCTCCTGGGTGTCTCCACCCTTCGATCCACTAATGTCAGTAGTGGCTTGAAGGGCTTGGTCAGCCCCGGATAGAGTAGAACCAACCCCGAGGAGACCCGGCAAGTTTATCACTGCACCCCCTGATAAACAGTTCCTTACTAAGGGTGTTCTCGTAGATGCCATGGTGGTAGCAGCGGTCAGTAAAAAGGAGTTAGCGGAAACTTCTTCCTCTGTCCATCCTCCTTATAAGTTGTCTAGGACCATGGATAGACATGGGAAGCATATGTTTGCTTCAGCGACATTTTCCATGAGGTCGCCGAATTACTTATGCCATTTTACCAGGCTTCAGAGGGATCTCCTGAAAGAGCTTGGATGTACCCTCCAGGATCCATCAGCTGAAGGGGCTCAAGCTAAAGTGGCTTCTCAGCTGGCGACCCTTAATTCGGTAGTCATCTCCTCCATGAGGCTCATTTCCTATGCAGCCGATGGTGTGAGTAGAGCCGCAGGTACAGGCATGGCCCTCAGGAGACACGCATGGATGCGGCTATGTAATTTTGCGGAACCTTTTAGAGTGTCCTTCACCAACACTCCCTTTGACGGTTCATTTCTTTTGGGACCACAAGTGAAAGACACACTCACTAGGTGTGAACAGGAAGGCAAGACTCTCTCTGCCGTGGGAGTCCGTTTTTCCACTCCTTCCAGACCATATCCCAAAGGTCAGAAGAGTGGTAAAATGTGGTTTCGGAAATCCCAGGTAGCCTCGCCTGATACATGTAGTGATTTTTCCTCCAGGGGCAGAGGAGGAAACGACAACAACAGACGCCGCCCTCTGGGCAGAGGGGGTCCGCAGAACCAGGGCAGCAGAGAATCCTTCTCTGACGAGCCCTTCCAGCATCCCTGAAGGGTTGCCCGGCTGCCTGCCTCTAGAGGCAGTCTGGGAAGACTTTCACTGTACCCAATAGTCTGGCAAAACCTAATGCAAGACAAATGGGTACACTCAATCATATCCGGAGGCTATATAATTCCCTTCCTTCAACCTCCCTTACCGTCAAGCAAATCCCTTCCAGATGTTCCACCCAATCTGAGGGCCCAAGCAGTCATAGAAATTTCAAGACTGCTAGAAAAGTCATCCAGGAAGTCCTGGCAGACCAACTTGGATACGGAACTTACTCAAGGTTCTTTTTGGTACCAAAAAAGACAGGGGACTGGAGACCAATATTGGATCTCAGCAGGCTAAACAAGTCTGTTCAAAGAACAAGGTTTCGGATGGTCACACTAGAGTCCATTCTACCCTTTTTGGGTCCGGACAATTGGATGTGCTCAAATAGATCTTCAGGATGCGTACTATCACGTCAAAATGGACAGGCGTTCCAGGAGATTCCTTCGCTTCCGGCTGGGAGCCAGTCATTACCAGTTCAGAGCTCTGCCCTTTGGTCTCACCACAGCCCCCAGGGTGTTCACCAAATGCATGGCAGTAGTCACTGCTCACCTGAGGCGTCATGGATTCCAGGTGTTTCCTTATCTAGACGACTGGCTCCTTACTGCTACTACCAGGCATCAACTCCTTCAAGTCAGGGACTGTACAGTTACAATTTGTGCCCAGCTAGGCATTACTATAAATTTCGAAAAATCTGCCTTGTTGCCCTGTCAATCTATTACCTGTATAGGAACAGATTTAGATACAAGAAGCATGTCCGCAAGGATACTGCCAGATGGTGGCCACGATTCGGCAGCAAGTTCATATCCTCATGCAATGCAAAAGGGTACAAGTCAGGTTGGTCCTTCAAACTCTGGGTTCTATGGCAGCGGCAATTCTTCTGATACCTCTGGCCCGTTTTCACATAAGAATCCTTCAGTGGCTTCTCTTCACACAGTGGTCCTATCAACAGCTCCCCATGTCTCACATGATCATGATTACAGAAACATGCAAAAGGCACCTTTCCTGGTGGATGGTCTCCCCACTAGTGTCTCAGGGCAGACCATTCATCCAACCTCCTCCGGTTGCCACAGTGACCACGGATGTCTCACTGATAGGGGGGAGGGGCATTATCAGGACAGTACAGTCCAAGGCACTTGGCAGCCTCACGAGTACCATCTGCATATAAATGTCTTGGAGATGAAAGCCGTGCTCCTAGCGTTGCAAGCACTTCAGGACTCCCTACCTTCCAGGACCATTGCAATTCAAATGGACATGTCAGTAGTGTGGTACATCAACAAGCAGGGTGGAACCAGGTCCTACCCCCTATGTCGAGAAGCACTCAGACTCTGGCAGTGGGTGCTTTCCTCCCAACGATTTCTGATTGCAACGCACATCCCTGGGAAATCCGTCATAGCGGACAGGCTCAGCAGAGCTATTCTCATGCTTCAGGAGTGGTCTCTGAATCAGGTAGTTGCAGATCTGATCTTCCACAAATGGGGACACCCCCGTCAACAGCAAATGCAGCAACTACTACTCCCTTTTACCGCTTCCCGGTCACCCTCCCAGAGACTCTCTAGTCCACGATTGGCCTCGGGGGACATCTTTATGCCTTCCCGCCGTTCCCTCTTATACCCAAACTCATACAGAAAGCTATATTGTTGGGTTGCAAAATGATCCTCATTGCTCCTTACTGGCCTCAACAGATTTGGTTTCTGTTCCTGCACCGTTACCTCCTCAAGCAGCCCTGGACTCTGGATCCTATTCCAGACCTGCTGATTCATCAATCAGGAGAGCTGCATCGATCCCTCCAAACACTCCAGCTCACAGCTTGGTTGATCCAATTCCAACCCTAGCCAGGCTTCCCAGCATTTCCCCGGCTGTGCGTGAGATTATTGTCTCCTCTCGTGGAAACGTTTCTCTTGTTGGGCAGAGGCTAGGAACATAGATCCCTTTTCAGCCCCAGTTCACAAAATCTTGGCGTTCCCAACGGAGCTTTTTCATTCTGGGTCCGCTTCTGCCACAATCAGGGTTCAACTAGCGGCCATCTTTAACTTTCATGTCGGGTTTTCTAATCTAAACATTGTGTCATAAGCTGTGTAAAGCTTTTCTCAGAGGGACTACTCTCCTTAGGCCCCCAGTGAGAGATCCCCCTCCTCCTTGGGACCTTAATTTGATACTAACCTTGATTATGCCCCCTTTTGAACCGGCAGCATCCTGCTCCTTTAAGTTTCTATCTTGGAAAACTCTCTTTCTGGTAGCTATTACCTCAGCCAAACGTGTCTCGGAACTTCAAGCGCTAAGTGTTCGTCCTCCGTACTTAGTTTTTCATAAGGACAGGGTTGCTCTGAGAACTAATCCCTCCTTCCTTCTGAAAGTCTGCTCAGAAAATAATCTAAACCAATCCATAAACCTTTTTGTGTTTTTCCCTAACTACACCAACAAGGCAGAATACAAATTACACCTTTTGGATGTTCATAGACAGTTGCGTTTTTACCTGCATAGAATGAAGGATGTAAGAAAGTTGTATCAACTTTTCCTTTCCTATGCTAGGGGCAAACAGGGTCTTCCAGTCTCCAAAGTGATTCTGTCCAGGTGGTTGTCTCACATTATTACCTTCATCTATCAACTAAGAAACAAAGAATTGTCTACCAAACTGAAAGGTCATTCTACTAGGGCTTTGGCCACCTCTGTAGCCTTCCAGTCTAGGTTGCCCATGGAATCTATCTGTGCCGCTGCCACATGGGCAAATCCTCATACCTTTATTTCTCATTACAAGTTAGACATGGTCTCCAGAAGTAGAGCTAACTTTAGTTCCACTGTTCTGAAGAGTCTGTTCCAATGAGCCGCCCAGGAATGCAGGTGCTAGGGACGCTGTCCCAACAAGCAAGAAACGAAGACGAGATAGACAACTTAACATAATGAAGTTATGTACCTACCATAACATTCCATGTTAGTTGTCTTCATCTCGCCTTCTTTCTTGCGTCCCCCCCCTCCATCCCCCTATCCTATTGGACAGAGAGGAGTTTAAGTTTGACTGGCTGAGTGTTCTCTGGTTTGTTTCCTCTACTGACTTAGAGGTTATAACAGATAGGTTTAACCCTCTGTTTGGCAGGGTTTCATTCCATAGCTATGGCTGGGGTTAGCTATTTCAAACGAGATCTGGGTAGCTAGCGCTAGGCATCATGGGATAAGGGGTAGCCTCGAGCCAGTAAACAGCTCTCGAGCTATAGAAGATGGCCAAATTGGAGCCAAGTATCGGCTCCGATCCCAACAAGCAAGAAAGAAGGCGAGATGAAGACAACTAACATGGAACGTTATGGTAGGTACATAACTTCTTTTTATGCATACAGATTCTTCAGACTCAGGATGGGGAGCCACAGTGGCTTCCTACAGGGTCCAAACAAAGTGCCACCCTTCCTTAAGGAGCAAACACATCAATGTGAGGGAAATGACAGGAGTCGTCCTTGCACTGAAAGCCTTGAGCCCTCTCCTGCTATCAGGTGTTCTCCAAATAGTAACAGACAACACCACAGTTATGTGTGGTACCTCAACAAGCAGGGTGGAACAAAAGCATACTACCTGCGTAGACTAACCTTACTGATAATGGAACCTAGGCCCATGACACAACTTGTCCCTGCAGGCATCCTACATCCCCTCGCAGGACAACAAACAAGCAGACCTTCTAAGCAGGACATCCTCTCCACAGCACGAATGGATGTTGGACAGGAAAGTCTTTCTAGACATTGTCCAGCAGTGGGGCACTCCTCAAGTAGACTTGTTTGCCTCCCCCGGAACAAATAATTGCAGAGCTTCTGCTCCAAGACCTGCTCTAGCTTGGAGAGTAGACGCTTTCAGCATTTCTTGGACTAAAAGATTTCTATATGCCTTTCCTCCCTTCCCACTAATTCAGAAAGTCCTCCTGAAAATCAGGAGAGATGAACCAAAAATCTTGTTGGTGACTCCCTATTGGCCAAGGCAGCACTAGTTCCCCCTACTTCTCAATCTAGCCAAGGCGATCACCACAAGTTACCCCACAAGGTAGACCTTCTGACACAACAAAAAAGAACCCTCATCCACCCACACTTGCAGATGTTATCACAGACACTGTGGGTGATAAACTTCTAATTCCCTTAAGGCACCACTACTCAGAGGACGTGCTTTCAGTCCTGAGGGAGACCAGGAAACCTACTACAAGAAAATCATACTTGGCTAAATGAAAAAGATTTTCAAAATGGTGTCTGGACAAGGACAGGAATCCATGCATTGCAGATCCCCCCCCCCCCAAGTTGTTGCATGTGTGTGTCGTCTAGTAAAGGGCAGACTCTGTTACTCTTCAGTGAAAGTTCACCTTTCAGCCGTCTCAGCCTGCCTGCCACTAGACCCTCCCCTACTAGCCAGGCTCAATGTGAAGCTATTCTTAAAAGTGGTCTTGCACATCAGACCTCCAAGAAAGCCCATCCCACCACCCTGGGACCTTAACTTCATTCTGGAAAAACTAACCCAGTCTCCATTTGAACCTGCTAGTGCGGTTACTCTGTGAACGTGCACATGGAAGACAGCACTGCTAGTGGCCATAACATCAGCTCGAAGGATGTCTGAATTACAGGCTCTAATGCCTGCCCCCCCATACACTACTTTCCACAGGGACAGGGTAACACTAAGAACTAACCCTTCCTTCAGGCCAAAGGTGGTCAACGATCTGTCCTTAAACCAATCTATTCATCTTCTTACCTTCTGCCCCTCCTACCAATGAGGGTGAGAGAATATTCCACTCCCTGGATGTACACAGATAACTAAGGTTTTACCTAGACAAAACAAAATCCGTTAGAAAATCCAATCAACTCTGTTTCCTTCCACCCCAGGGCCTTCAAAAAGGTAGTCTCCAAACAAACCATCACATGTTGGATTAGGAAATCCATTTGCCTCTTACTCACACCATGGCAGAAAGCTCCTACAAGGAGTCGAAGCTCACTCCACCAGGGCAGTGACAGCCTCCAAAGCCTTTTTAAAAGGCCTGGACTCTGCTTCCATACTGAATGCAGCCACATGGTCCACCATTCACACTTTCACCAAGCATTACAAGTTAGACAATGTCTCCTGAGCACGGGCAGGATTTGCCAGGGCAACCCTGCAGGGATTTGTTCCTTCCAACTAAGCTGTGGTACTCTCCCACACCAAAAATACTGCAACATAGTAATAGAAGGGCATAGAATAGTTGTGTAAAATCTTACCATAACGATAGATATCCTTCTCTTCCATGTTGCAGTATTCCTTCCCACCCACCAAAATCCCCTTATCCTTCTCTCTCTCTCAATCACTCCTATCCTCAGGACTCTTGGAGTCTACACCCTATTCTGTGACCTATGTAACCACATAATGGCTCCTTGACCCTATGACTGACATCACTGCCTGCTCCTCCTGCTGGGCCTTCAAGTTCTGAGGCCTGTGCATGCAGATGTCACATTTAAGGTTCCTGCTTTATGGCCTTGTGTGACGTCCCACAAAACTGCAACAGCCAAGCTGAAGCTTTTGTATAGGAGCTGACATACGGGTCGCCTGAGGCAGAAAATTCCTACTAAGAATACTGCAACGTGGAAGAGACGGACATCTATGGATGTTCTTCGTGTTTCACTGTTGCAGTCATAACTGTAGGGTGCTCCTGCCGGCAGGCAGCCCGAGGTCGGCCAGAATCCCAAAGTCTGGGTCCGGCGTCGGCTGTATGAGCTAGTACCCTGACGTCAGTACGCTTTGGTACATAGCCCTCAGCCGACGCCATCTTCTCCAGTCTTTCTTGCCGTGCGGTGGAAAGCAGCTCGCAAGTCGTTGGTTGGCGATTTTCGAACAGCGTGTTTGGTTGTTGTCGGTCCGAAGTTCTTACTTCTCTTCTCAAAGCTAAGTACCCGTTAGAATCTTTTTCTTGTTCCTCCGATGTCAGAAAAAGTTAATAATTGTATAGCGTGTGGGAAACAAATACCTCATAAAGATTTCCACTCTTACTGTCTACCTTGCTTAGGCCCTGACCACGACATTTCTTGTTGTCGGTTCTGTGCCAGGTTCAACTCTTGTACTATCAAGCGCAGGTACGATTGGGCTTTAAATTATTTTGGCAGACGCTTCAATTGTAGAATGTCGTCGGACACTACCGGAGTCCAAAAGAAGAGCAAAGACAAAGACAGGCCTCCGAGGTCCAAACAGGACTCGTTGCAGCTGGAGCCAGCGTCCGGTTCGGCTGTCGTCAGTGAGGCGCTTTTGCAGCCCCTGTCGTCCGCCACTTCTGAACCGATGGCCGATACGGACTCCCGTGGGGAGCCATCAAGGCCCACTATTTTAACTGCTGCAGGACCTTCGGACGTTGCTCCTTCAGATGGGTCCGGAACCGCTGTGCAGGTACCGGCTTCTGAGGGGGTTTTCAGGCCTACTCACATCACTATTTCAAAGGCAAAGGCAAAGACAAAGACTCCTGTTAAGTCTAAAGTTCCAGCTCAAGCTGCTTCTGAATCTACTCCCAAGACACAAAAGCAATTATTGAGGATGGCTGAAGATTTGCTTACAATGATTAGGGGTTCTCACCCCCCTCCTGAGAAAAGGCCTCGACAGGATGTTACTCTGGATTCCTCTGACCAGGCTTCTGTATCTTCTGTTTCTTCCTCAGATCAGGACTATTCCTTTCCCCCTTATGAGGATTCGGATGCTGAGGACTCTTTACCCTCGGCCTCTCCGCCTGAGGATTTTTCTTTTGGGGAAACCTTACATGAGATGAGGGAACATTTTCATTGGGAAGGACAGGAATATTCTGCTTCCAAGAAGAGGCTTAGAGAATTTCTTCTTCTTCCTCAGCATAGGCCTTTAGCTATCCCTCCTGTTTTGGACATTGTAGATGATGCTTTTTCTGAGGCTAATTTGAATCCTGATTCCATGCCTCCTGCTCCTTCTAAGCCTGATAGATTTTATAGGGTTCCTGACTCTCATTTATTTTTATTTAAAACCCTTCATGGATCCTGAAACTATTTCTCAGGGCTCTAAGGCTGCTAAGGTTGCTACTTCTAAAAATCCTATTCCCTCTGAGAAGGATTCTCTTGCTTTAGACAGGTGGGGAAAAAAGGTATATACTTCTGCTACCCTGTCTGTAAGGGCTTTAAATTGCCAGTTTCATATGTTTAAATATCAGCAATTTCTTTTGTCTGTTTTAAAGCAAAAGCTTGCTTCCCTTCCTGCTTGTGCAGAGGATAAGGAACTTCAGGATGTTTTGCATGCTACTGAACAGGTTAACAAGCATAGCTTACATTGTGGTTTTGATGCTTTGGATGCTTCTTGCAGGGCTGCTGCCTCTGGTACTGTTATTAGGAGACATGCCTGGCTTCGTGAACAAAGTTTGCCTGAATAGGTTAAGGCTAAGTTATTAGATGCCCCTGTTCAACAAGATGTTCTTTTTGGATCTAAGGCTGAGGAAGTTATTAAAAAGATGGAAGAAAAGGCAAAGTCTATGCAGACTGTAAACGATTTCTTGCAAGTTCAGCCTCCTAGATTTTCCAGGAATTGGCCCTCTAAAAATTTGTCCTTTCCCACGTCTGACAGGCCTCAAAGGGGAAGATATAGGCGCTCCAGAGGTCGTGGTCAAGGCCAGGCCTCTTACAGATCTAGACAATGGACTGCTTCTTCACCTAGAAGGGGAGAAGACAGATCCCAATCTCAAAGAAAGCAAACTCAATGACTCTCTCGGTTGGGCTTCAGGACCCCTTCACCTGGACGCCCCTCTCTGAGGAAAACTGTCTCTTTTTTACAGAAATTGGACTCATATTACCCAGGACAGATGGGTATTGGACGTGATTTTAAAAGGTTACAAATTCCACTTTCACACTTTGCCAAGGACTCACGGTTGGCCAGATCTGCCAAAACTTCAATGGTCAGAGGCCTTAACTCAAGTGGATGCTCTTCTGGCCATGAGAGCCATAGAGCCTGTTCCACTCTCGGAAATGGGAAAAGGGTTTTATTCAAGACTGTTTCTGGTCCCCAGAAAACAAAACTCTTGGAGACCTATTCTGGACCTTTCTGTGTTAAACACCTTTTTGGAAATTCCAAAGTTCAAGATGCTTACTCTGCAACAGCTAATTCCAGTGCTCTCTCAGGACGCCTGGATGGTGACATTGGACTTAAAGGAAGCCTATTTACATATTCCCATCAGACAAGAACGCAGGAAATTCCTCAGGTTCAAGGCAGGTTCGAGGCACTTTCAATTCTCTGTTCTGCCCTTAGGTTTATCTACTGCGCCCAGAGTCTTCACCAAGTGCCTGGCACCAGTAGTGGCTTACTGCAGACTTCAGGGGATCCAGATTTACCCCTATTTGGACGACTGCCTTATTCAGGCAGACAGCAAAGATCTTCTGCTTCAACATCTGGACTTTGTTCAACGTCTTCTCCTCCTACTGGGATTCTCAGTGAACATAAAAAAGTCACATTTGATCCCTTCTCAACAAATGGTATTCTTGGGAGCCCTCTTAAATACAACCTTACAAAGGGCCTTCCTCACTCCAGAAAAACAAACTCAGCTGGCTTCTACTTTCAACACCTTGGCAACTCTATCTCAGCTCACTGCAAGGAAATTCCTGCAGGCTCTGGGCTACATGGCTTCCTGCATTCTGTTGATTCCAAACGCAAGGCTTCACATGAGAAAGCTTCAATGGTATCTGAAAAGTGTATGGGTCACAGCATTACCACGATCTGGATATTCTGATTCCTCTGATCCCCTGCCTTCAGAAGGAGTTCCTCTGGTGGTCCAGGGCATGCACTTCAAACGAAGGAAAGCCTTTTCGTCTTCCACAACCTACTCAAATCCTGACCACGGACGCCTCGGATTATGCTTGGGGAGCACACTTTCTAGACAATTGCCAGCAGGGAACCTGGACAAAGGACCATCTTCACTGGCACATCAATCTGAAGGAAATGTTGGCAGTTCAAAACTCCCTTCTAGCCTTCAAGAACCTTTTACAACCAGGCCCTCTGCTAATTCGCACAGACAACACCACAGTCATGTGGTACATCAACAAGCAGGGGGGGTTCTCATTCATACCCCCTTTGCAGACTAGCTATGGGTTTATGGGTCACAGCTCTAAATTTGAATCTACATCTCCAGGCTCAATTCATTCCAGGGAAACAGAATCTCTTAGCAGACAGCCTGAGCAGAAACATTTCAGATCATCACGAATGGATGCTAGACACCAACTTGTTCAACAGGATTACTGCAGTTTGGGGATGTCCCCAGATAGATCTGTTTGCATCCCATCTCAATCATCAGCTGCCTCGCTTTTGCACCAGGTCCTTCCACGAAACAGCTTGGAGAGTGGATGCCCTGTCCTTCAGCTGGAGAAGCCTTTCAGCATATGCCTTCCCTCCTCTTCCTCTACTACCTCGGGTATTGCTGAAAATAAAACAGGACAAGCCCAAGTTCCACATCTTGATTGCTCCAAACTGGCCTCGACAGTTTTGGTATCCAACTTTAAAGCTCCTGTTCTCAGGGCCTCCTTGGATTCTCCCACTGAACCCTTCGCTTCTGTCCCAGCATCAGGGTCAGTTACTACATTCCAATCTCAAGACCCTTTGCCTGGCAGCTTGGCTCTTCAAAGGAATTTGATTCCCTCTAGTCTTCCCAAACAAGTTTTGGATGTTCTTTTGGAAGCTAGACGGCCTAGCACTAGGAAATCCTATGCCTCTAAATGGAAGAGGTTTTCTATTTGGATGCAGGACCGAGGCTCTGATCCTCAGGTACCTGATCTCTCTTCTATTTTGCTTTACCTTTGAACTTTTATCTAAAGGACTTTCCTTTTCTTCCATTAAGATTCATGCTTCTGCTATCTCTCGCATTTCAGTTCTGATCCTCCTGTTTTTCTCATCCTTTGGTGAAGCAGTTCTTGAGAGGGGCTAAAAATTTGCGGCCTCCAAGGACCCCTCCTGTCCCTGCCTGGGATCTTAATTATGTTTTAGAAAAACTTACTTTGCCTCCTTTTGAGCCTGCTGCATCTTCAGATATTAAGTTTCTATCCTGGAAGACTGTTCTTTTGTTAGCATTGACCTCTGCCAGAAGGGTCTCAGAGTTGCAAGCTCTCATGGCTGTGGAACCATACCTTATTTTCCATCAGGACAGAGTTTCCTTGAGGACCAATCCTACTTTCATGCCTAAGGTGATTTCGAAAGTGGCTTTAAATCAGACAATTCACCTTCCTACTTTCTTTCCAAATCCTCAAAATAAAGGGGAAAGGATTTTGCATTTATTAGATGTGCACAGACAGTTACGATTTTACCTGGACAAGACTAAAGATTTCAGAAAGTCTAACCAATTGTTTGTTTCCTTTGCCTCCAATTCTCTTGGCAAACCTATTTCTAAACAAACTATTTCCAAATGGATTGCTTATGGAATCAGATTTTGTTACACTCATCATGGGAAACAGTTTCCAGGTACCATTAGAAGTCACTCTACTAGAGCAGCTGCCACTTCTACAGCTTTCCTCAGAGGAGTCCCTACCAAGGATATCTTGGAAGCTGCCACTTGGAGTTCTGTGCATACTTTTTCCAAGCACTACAATCTCCCCTTGTTTTCTAAGTCCAGGGCAGGCTTTGCCTCTGCTGTCTTGCAGGGTATTCTTGCCTCCCCTTCTTCTATGTAAAGCCTCCTCCCCTTTTACACTGCTTTGGGATTCCACCCTACAGTTATGACTGCAACAGTTAAACACGAAGAACATAGTACAGTTGTGTACACCTACCATAAATGTAGATGTTCGGGTGTCTTCACTGTTGCAGTCGGGGTTTCCCTCCCTCCTATCCCCTCTTTTCCTTTTTTGTGGTGTATTTGTGTTTCCTTGTTGGATTCATTTTTGATTTGTTGGGGACTTCTGACATCTAGGGCAAGAAAGGCTGGAGAAGATGGCGTCGGCTGAGGGCTATGTACCAAAGCGTACTGACGTCAGGGTACTAGCTCATACAGCCGACGCCGGACCCAGACTTTGGGATTCTGGCCGACCTCGGGCTGCCTGCCGGCAGGAGCACCCTACAGTTATGACTGCAACAGTGAAGACACTCTAACATCTACATTTATGGTAGGTGTACACAACTGTACTTTATGGTAAGATTTTACACAATTATTCTTTCTTCAGCTTGTGTAAGAGAACTCTCACTCGAGAGAGATTCCTGACACTTTGAAAAAGTCTCTGTAAAGGTAAGCAAGTTTATTTTTATTTATTTATTTTACTTGTACAAGGAATTTATTGCTGGAGTGGAGGGTTCTATTGCAGGTGTAAGGGTGTAGTAGGTTTTGTAGTGTGGGGGTTTTCTCAGGCTGATGTAGGATTTTATGGCCTAAGGTAAGTTGATTGTATAGAAGGAGATGAGGGAGATGTCCTATTCCAGTGTTGTAGTATTCACTAGTAGGTTTACCCTTCTTCCCATCAGCTTGTTCGGCCAGGTTTCCAAAGCTTTTTCAGTCCCTGTTGGTGCGTCAGACGTCTGACAATGTACGCTGGTATGTGGGCCATAAAAGTGACGTCTGTGCGCACCAGTCCTCAGAACTTTTCAGCTGCCAGCCATACTCCAGGTGTTCCTGCTACTCGCGGGCGTCTGATCAGTTTCACATTAAAGATAAATACCCCGTTGGGGATTTTCTTCAGTCCTTTTGTATTTGATATAGTCTATTAATGTCTGGTAAGAGCAAGTGCAACTGTGGTCACCAGATTCCCCATAAAGACACCCACGACCAAAGTCTCTTTTGTTTGAGTAGGGATCACGGTTATAAAAACTTTATTTGTAAGTCGTTCGTCCCTAAGGCCCTCAGTCACTGACTTCAGGCCCTCGACCTATACCTTAAAAACCAGCGTCGCTCTCAGAATGGAAGCCACTACAGATGCCCCATCCGAATCACCTAGGAAGAGGGCCAAGCTCACGAGGCCATCCACTTTCACCGTGTCTCCCTCTGCTGATTCCCAGCCTGTAGCCACCGTTAGCTTGGCTGATGAACCCGGCGTCTGCCACATCGGATAAAGCAGTTACCTACCAGGAGGCCGCAAAATCCAGATGGGACGACACATCTGGGGAGCATATCTTGGCACCTGATTCAGACACCAGGGGGGACCAGCTTCTGTGATCGGCGCTTTGGAGTAGGCCTCTGCCGATGTTCATCGTGTTACCCTGCTGCAGTAATCACACTTGGGTTATCCTGTTGTCAGGCGGTCCCGCAGTCGGCCAGATTTCCAAAGTCTTGGTCTGACGTCGGTTGCTGTCGCCTCATCCCTGACGTCAGAGCGCCAGGGGTATATATATTGCAACCGACGGCATTTTCATCAGTCTTTCTTGCCGCGCGGTGCCCGAAGCAGAAGCAGTTCGCAAGTGCCGGTCGGCCGACTCCTGAGGTTTCCGAATTCGAATTTCAGACCGAAGTCTTCTATAAAGCTAAGTACCCCGTTGGGGAAACTTTTCTTGCCTCAGACCGATGTCAGAAAATGTTAACAATTGTATTTCTTGTGGGAAGCAAATACCTCATAAGGATTTTCATTCTTATTGCATACCTTGCCCAGGCCCTGATCACGACGTCACTTCTTGTTGTTTTTGTGCTAGATTTAATAAACGTACTATTAAAAGATGATTTGATTTCGCACAGCACTTTTTTGGTAGAAAATTTAATTACACCATGCCGTCGGAGCTACCGGCGTGCACAAAAAGCGCAGGGACAAGGACAGATAGCCCAGGCCTAAGTCCGATTCCGAGGCCTCGGTTGATCCGGTCTCCGGTTTTCCGGTTATCAGTGAGGCTCCGACGCAGCCTATGACTACCGCAGTTTTGGAACCAGAGACTGCTACAGATACTTTGACGGAATGTACTAGGCCGACGCAGCCTTTTACTTCAGGCCCTTCCGATGATTTACCTTCCAAGGATGTCAGTGCTTCTGAAACGCCATCGGTTTCTGAAGGCATTTTCAGGCCGACGACTCTTATAGTCAAAACGTTTTCCAAGTCGAAGACTCCTTCTAAATCGAAAAAGGCTTCACTTCAGTCTCCTGTTCAAGGCCCTATGCCTAAGAAACAGATGCTCAAGATGGCTGAAGATTTGATTTCTCTTATCGGGGGATGTTCATCGTGCATACAGCTGCAGTCATAACAGATGGGTTCTCCTGCCGTCAGGCGGGTCCTCGGTCGGCCGAATTCCAAAGTCTAGGTCCGGCGTCGGTTGTCGTCGCTTCTTCCCTGACGTCAGTGCGACAGGGGTATAAAGGAACCAGCCAACACCATTTTCTTCAGTCTTTCTTGCCGCGCGGTGCCCGAAGCAGAAGCAGTTCGCAAGTGCCGGTCGGCCAGCTCCTGAAATTACGAAATTTGGAAACCGAAGTTTTCTTAAAAGCTAAGTACCCTGTTGGGGAAACTTTTCTTGCCTCAGACCGATGTCAGACAAAGTTAATAATTGTATTTCTTGTGGGAAGCAAATACCGCATAAGGATTTCCATTCCCTCTGTATACCTTGTTTAGGCCCAGACCACGACGTCTCGGTCTGTTGCTTTTGTGCTACATTCAATAAACGCACTATTAAGCGTTGGGCGGAGTTCGCCCAGCATTATTTTGGAAAAGCATTTAACTATACTAAGTCGTCGGATACTCCGACCTCCGGTTTTGTCTAAAAAACACAAAGACAAGGACCGATACACGAGGTCCGCGGCCTCTACCAACACCACGCCAAAGCCGACTACACGTGGTCCGGTTCTCAGTGAGGTGCCTACGCAGCCCCTGATTACCGACGACACTTCTTTGACGGTGTCTCCTGTGCCCGAGGTCGCAGGCTCCTCGGCCCACACCCAGACTACAGATACCGAAGCCACTCTTGGCGTTGAAACTCAGAATGTGGACAGGTCCACCTCCACTCAAGGTGTCTTCAGACCTTCCTCTTTTCTCCATCAAGGCTTTCACAAAGTCTAAAGCAACCATGCACCCTAAGAGACCAGCTACACAGGGCCCATCTCCAGGCCCCATGCCTAAGAAACGGATGCTTAAAATGGCTGAGGATTTAATTACTCTAATCAGAGGTTCTCAGCCCCCACCGGACAAAAGGCCCAGAGTGGAGGAAGATTCCCCCTCTGATCAGGGCTCCATTATTTCAGAGCACTCTGATGATGAGGAACATTCTTACTCCCCTTTTGAAGACTCTGATGCGGAGGAGTCCATCCCTTCTGTATCCCCCCATGAGGATTACTCATTTGGGGAAACTTTGCATACCTTAAGGGAACACTTCCTCTGGGAAGGCCAGGATTATTCAGATTCCAAGAAAAGGCTCAGGGAATTTCTCTTGTTACCTCAGCATAGGCCTCTGGCTATACCTCCTGTCTTGGACATCCTAGATGATGTTTACTCTGAGGCCTGCCTTAACCCGGACTCTCTACCTCCAGCTCCAGTTAAGCCTGACAGGTACTACAGGGTTCCTGACTCACACCAATTTCTTTACAAAAGCCATGCTGCTGACCCAGAAACCATCTCACAGGGCCCCAAGGGAGTTAAGGCCTCCATTGCCAAAAATCCATTGCCTTCCGAGAGAGATTCCAGATCCTTAGAAAGGTGGGGGAAAAAGGTATGTACCTCTGCTACCTTATCCATGAGGGCCTTAAACTTTCAGTTTCATATGCTAAAATACCAACAGTTTTTGTTATCACAATTGAAGAGTAAAATGTCACAACCTGAACAACCAGACTTGAAGGAGTTGCAGGATTTGATGCATAGTGCAGAACAAGTGGGTAAGCATACCTTACAATGTGGTTTTGATGCTCTAGAGGCCTCATGTAGAGCTGCTGTTACAGGATCAGTCATACGTAGGCATGCCTGGCTCAAGGAACAAGCCTTGCCTGATCATGTCAAAGCTAAATTACTAGACGCCCCTCTTCAAAAGGATGTACTATTTGGTGCTAATGCTGAGGAGGTATTAAGGAAAATGGAGGAAAAGGCTAAATCAATGCAAACTGTGAAAGAAGTTCTACAGGTTCAACCCCCACGTTTTAGTAGAAATTGGCCTTCCAAAAACTGGTCCTTTCCTGCCACAGACAGACCCCAAAGAGGCAGATACAGGCGCCCGAGGGGCAGAGGACAATCCCAAGGCTCGTATAGAGGCAGACAATGGTAAGCTCCTACACAAAGAGGTGGTGAGGACAACTCGCAATCTTTCAGAAAGCAAACCCAATGACTTTCCCCTTTTGCATGCCAACCAGGTTTCAAATGGCAGCCCCCTTAGGAGGAAAGCTGGCATTATTTTCAAAAAATTGGCATGTTGTCACAAAGGACAAATGGATCCTGGACATTATAAACAGAGGCTACAAATTCCATTTTCACACCCTTCCAAAAATGAGAGGCATGCCAAACCTGCCACACAATCAAAGGGCAGAGGCACAAAAGCAAATTACAGATCTCATAAACATGAAAGCTATTCAAGAGGTACCTACGCATCTAACAAGGTCAAGGTTTTTATTCCAGGCTATTTCTGGTGCCAAGGAAGGGAAAAGATTGGAGACCTATTTTGGATCTATCCATCCTAAACACATTTCTACTGCATCAAAATTCAAGATGCTCACTCTACAGCAACTTCTTCCCATGCTGGGCAAGGAGTCTTGGCTGGTAACATTGGACCTCAAGGAGGCATACCTGCATGTCCCAATCAGACAAAATTGCAGAAGGTACCTCATATTTCTTGCAGGTTCAACCCATTATCAATTCTCTGCATTGCCCTTTGGCTTATCTACTGCGCCCAGAGTATTCACGAAATGCCTGGCATCAGTAATTGCCTACTGCAGACTTCAAGGGATACAAATATATCCCTATTTGGACGACTGCCTGATCCAAGCGGACAGCAAGCACATTCTTCTGAAACATCTGGCTTATGTAATAATGTTATTGAAATCTCTGGGATACACAGTCAACAAAAAGAAATCAAGGCGAATACCCTCTCGGAAGATCATTTTCCTGGGTGCCAATTTGGACACAAACACCCAGATGGCCTACCTCACGCCAGAGAAGCAGGGGCAACTAATACGATACTTCAGAACACTAGCAAATTGCACCAGGCTAACTGCAAGGAAAATCCTGCAGGCTCTGGGATTCATGGCATCTTGCATCTTACTAATCCCATGTGCAAAGCTGCATATGAGGAAACTACAGTGGTACCTAAAAAACATATGGTCTCAACACAGCCACAGTTTGAAAATAATAATACCACTAATTCCATGTCTGCAAAAGGAATTTCTGTGGTGGGCTCAAGCATGTCAAACAAACACAGGTCTTCCATTCAGCAAGCCTCAAGCAAATCAAGTCATCACAACAGACGCCTCGGACTACGCCTGGGGGGCGCACATGACAGATCGGTGCATTCAGGGCAAATGGTCCCAAAAAGAAAAGCACCTTCACATCAATCAAAAAGAAATGCTAGCAGTAATAAATGCTATGAAAGCATTCAAGGACCTTCTACAACCAGGTCAATTATTGATAAGAACGGACAACACCACAGTCATGTGGTACATAAACAGGGAAGAACACATTCTTACCCCCCTATGCAGACTGGCCATGTCACTTTGGAACATGGCCATGGACTTACAAATGGAACTACAAGCACAGTACTTGCCAGGCAAGGAAAACACACTGGCAGACCACCTAAGCAGGAATATGACAGATCCACACGAATGGAAATTGCATCCAAAAGTTTTTACAGAAATAATCCAAGAATGGGGAAGGCTAGACATAGATCTCTTTGCCTCCCACAAGAATCATCAATTGACAAAATTCTGCTCAAGGATCTTCCATCCAAAGGCCTGGAGAGTGGACGCTCTTTCTTTCAGTTGGACATCAATGACAGTTTATGCCTTCCCTCCTCTTCCTCTGCTGCCCAAAGTTCTATTAAAGACCAAAGCAGACAAACCAAAGATGATTCAAATTGCTCCGGACTGGCCAAGGCAACACTGGTACCCACTCCTGAGGAGCCTGACGCATTCCCCACCATGGACCCTGCCTCTAATGCCTCTTCTTCTGACTCAGCACAGTTTCAAAACTCTTCACAGCCAGCTAAAAACACTCAATCTAGCCGCATGGAAGATTCCTTAGCATCTCAACAGGCCCTACTCTCCAAGGAAGTGCAGGATGTCATTTTGGAGGCCAGAAGGCCATCAACTAGAAAAGCTTACTCCGCAAAATGGAAACGTTTTTGTGTCTGGAATGAGAAAAAGGGCCAGGATCCTGGAAAACTGAATTTACCTCCAATACTACAATATTTGGCTGGACTGCTAAGCAGTGGACTTTCTTTCTCCTCCATCAAAATACATGCCTCAGCCATTTCTGCAGAATACAACACTGATCCACCTTTATTCTCTCACCCTCTCTTAAGACAGTTCCTCAGAGGGGCTAAGAATTTAAGGCCTCCAAGGAAACAACCAATACCTGCTTGGGATCTTAATTTCATTCTGGAAAAATTGACCTTGCCTCCTTTTGAGCCAGCTGCCTCATCAGATTTGCAATATTTGTCCTGGAAAACAGCTTTCCTTCTGGCTATCACCTCAGCTCGTAGAGTTTCAGAACTACAGGCTCTCATGGCTGTCCAGCCTTTTATCATCTTCCATCAGGACAGGGTTTCCTTATGAACCAACCCGTCCTTTATGCCTAAAGTGGTATCCAGGGTAGCTTTAAATCAGGCCATACATTTACCTACTTTTTATCCTAATCCTCAAAACAAAGGGGAGAGATTACTACATTCCTTGGACATCCACAGACAGCTGCGTTATTTGGACAGAACAAAGCCTTTCAGAAAATCAGAACAGCTCTTTGTGGCCTATGCGGTAGGAGCTCAAGGGAAACCAATTTCCAAACAGACAATCTCAAAATGGATAGCCCACTGCATACGCTTTTGCTATTCCTTTCATGGCAAAACTGTTCCTACAGGCATTAGAACTCATACCATCAGGGCCACAGCCACCTCTACAGCCTTCCTCAGAGGAGTTCCTACCAAGGATATTTTGGAAGCAGCCACTTGGAGTTCTGTGCATACCTTCTCCAAGCACTACAACCTACCATTATACTCCAAATCTAGAGCAGGCTTTGCCACTGCAGTCTTGCAGGGCATTTTGGCTCCTCCTAGTTCCAACTAGTGCCTACCACCCCTTTCTTAGCTTTGGGATTCTACCCATCTGTTATGACTGCAGCTGTATGCACGATGAACATAGTACAGTTTTGTACCTACCATAAATGTAGATGTTCGAGTGCTAATACAGCTGCAGTCCAGGTTTCCCTCCCTCCTTCCCCTCTTGGGACAGGCATATAGGCTAACACACCCTCATACAACCTGATTGGGGTTTTCATTTATGATGTATTTGCTTGCAACTACTGTATTTTGATTATATAGCACTGCATTATCACACAGTTTTATTATTGCCTTCCTTCTAGGGGCACCTGACATCTGGGGCAAGAAATACTGAAGAAAATGGCGTCTGCTGGTTCCTTTATACCCCTGTCGCACCGACGTCAGGGAAGAAGCGACAACCGACGCCGGACCTAGACTTTGGAATTCGGCCGACCGAGGACCCGCCTGACGGCAGGAGAACCCATCTGTTATGACTGCAGCTGTATTAGCACTCGAACATCTACATTTATGGTAGGTACAAAACTGTACTTTCTCAGCATCCTCCTGACAAAAGGCCTACACAAGATTCTGCACAACTGTCTATTTCTTCGGATTCCTCTGGGGACCAAGACTATTCCTTCTCTCCTTATGAAGATTCTGATGCTGAGGACTCTATTCCCTGAGCTTCCCCTCCAGAAGACTACTCTTTTGGGGAAACTCTACACACTATGAGGGAACATTTTCACTGGGAAGGTCAAGATTACTCTGATTCCAAGAAAATTCTCAGAGAGTTTCTTTTACTCTCCCAACACAGACCCCTAGCCATCCCTCCTGATGTCCTTCAAGGATGCATCTGCAGTCACTACAAATGGGTTGTCCTGTCGTCAGGCAGCCCTTCGGTCGGCCGGATTCCAAAGTCTGGGTCTGGCCTCGGCTGGTGTCGCACTTCACCCGATGTCATAGCTGCAGTTATTCGGGTATAAAGGCATCAGCCGACGCCATTTTCCTCAGTCTTTCTTGCCGCATGGCGCCCGAAGCAGAAGCTGTTCGCAAGTGCCGGTCGGTCAGATCCAGAGATTGCTACTACCGAATACTACTTCGAAGACTTCTAAAAAGCTAAGTACCCCGTTGGGGACTCTTTCTTGCCTCAGCCGATGTCAGAGAAAGTGAATAACTGTTTATCTTGTGGGAAACAAATACCTCATAAAGATTTCCACTCCTACTGTATACATTGTTTAGGCCCAGACCACGACGTAGCAGCTTGTCTAGCCTGCGCTTCTTTTAACCAACGGACGCTTAGACGCCGGTCGGAGTTTGCTGAACAAATTTTCGACTCTGATTTTGCCTACATTATGCCGTCGGATCCTCCGACAACGCAAATTTCAAAAAGCGAAAAGGACTGACACTCGCGGTCCGCGGTCTCGGCCGAAACCGCGATTAAGCAAACCACTAGTGTCTCTGTTTCGGCCGAAACCGAGCAAGCGGTTCTTTCTCCAGCCGAAACCATGCCTTCTACCGAGGCCTCTTCTAACCTGGTAGAATCAGCTTCTGAAATCCAGCCTTCTGTTGCGGTTTCTCAGGAATTATCAGACACAATTCCCCTGGATATTTCAACCCCTGCACGTGGAGCTGCTATGCCTCCTACAGCCATGTCTATTAAGGCCTTTGCCAGGGCTAAAGCAGCCAAAGCTTCAAAAACTGTGCCTGCCAAATCCCCCTCACACAGGTCCAGCACTAGCTCTCGTATGCTTTCTTTGGCTGAGGATTTAATTTCTTTAATTCGTGGATCCCAGCCTCATCCAGACAGGTCCTCTCTCCCACCTCCAGAAAAGAGACGTAGAGCAGAGCCCCCTGAACCAGTATCCACTGATGGTTCCTCTGATGAATCAGAACATACAGACCTTCCTGAGGCTTCTTATTCTCCTTACGAAGACTCTGATGCGGAAGAGTCCATTCCTTCAGCCTCTCCACCTGAGGAATTTTCCTTTGGGGAAACCTTGCATGCTATGAGGGAACAATTTCAGTGGCAGGGCCAAGATTTCTCAGACTCCAGAAAAAGGCTTAGAACCTTTCTACATTTGCCACAACATAGGCCTTTAGCTATACCGCCAGTTCTTTCTGTTGTAGATGATGCATTTAATGATGCTTGCACTGCTCCTGATTCATTACCTCCGGCTCCTGCTAAGCCTGATAGGTTCTACAGGGTCCCGGACACTCATCACCATTTATACAAGGCTCCTTTTGCAGATCCAGAGACTATCGCCCAGGGCCCTAAAGCTGTAGCTGCTACTTCTGCTAAAACCCTCCCTCTGAAAGGGAATCCAGGTCCTTAGAGAGATGGGGTAAAAAAGTTTACACTTCTGCTACCTTGTCAGCTAGGGCTTTGAACTGCCAATTTCATATGATTCAATATCAAGAGTTTATGCTTGACCAGTTAACTAAAAAGCTTTCCTCTGAAGAATCTTTAGATAAAAAATATGTTCAGGAAATGGTACATAACATACAGCAGGTTAGTAACCATTCTTTAAAATGGTGGCTATGATGCACTGGAGGCTTCCTTTAGATCAGCCATGACTGGCACAGTTATCAGAAGACATGCATGGTTGAAAGAACAGGCATTACCAGACCATGTCAAATCAAAGCTTTTGGATGCACCCATGGACAAGGTCAATTTATTTGGTTCCCCTGCTCAGCAGGTACTAAAAAAGATGGAAGAGAAGGCGAAATCTGTACAAACGGTGAAAGATTTCTTACAGGTTCAACCTCCAAGGTTTAGCAGGAACTGCCCCTCCAAGAATTGGTCCTTTCCGGACTCCTCAAAGGCTCAGAGAGGCAGGAATAGGCGTTCAAGAGGCAGAAACCAATCCAGGGGTGCCTACAGGGGACGCCAATGGCAAGGTAACAACCAGCGAGGCACGGACGCAGCCACCACCACTACAACACCTCAATCACAGTGACTTGACAGTGGCACCGCCTACCAGGGAACAACTAGAAGCACCCTTAGGCGGAAAATTAACCTTATTTTCAAAAACTGGCATTGCATCACAAGGGAAAAATGGATTTTGCAAACTATAGACCAAGGTTACAGGTTCCATTTCCATACTCTACCAGGGAAGAGAGGAATGCCAAACCTACCACCTACTCAAAGGACAGAAGCTCTAAAACAAATATCTCAGCTATTAAGAATGAGAGCTGTGGAAAAGGTACCATCTATGGAGAAAGGAAAGGGATTTTACTCCAGACTCTTCCTGGTACCAAGAAAAGAAAACAAATGGAGACCCATTCTAGACCTGTCCGCTTTAAACACATTCCTTATTGTTCCAAAATTCAAAATGCTGACCCTACAGCAGCTTCTTCCCATGCTGGGCAAGGAGTCTTGGCTGGTAACTCTAGATCTCAAGGAGGCATACCTGCACGTCCCCATAAGACCATTTTGCAGAAGATACCTCAGATTTCTTGCAGGATCAGAGCATTATCAATTTTCAGCATTGCCCTTTGGCTTATCTACTGCGCCCAGAGTGTTCACGAAATGCCTGGCATCAGTAATTGCTCATTGCAGACTTCAGGGAATCCAAATTTATCCCTACCTGGACGACTGCCTGATACAAGCGGACAACAAAAGCAAGCTAGCAGAAGACTTACAAAGAGTCATTTACCTGCTACAAGCCTTGGGATATACAGTCAATATAAAAAAGTCAAGGCTGATTCCATCACAAAGAATAACCTTTCTGGGTGCAGAGCTGGACACATCAAAACAAATGGCATTCCTAACTGCAGAAAAGAAAGAGCAACTACCTGTCTACTTCTTGGCATTAACAAAGCAGAACCACCTAACTGCAAGAAAAGTACTGCAAGCTCTAGGCTTCATGGCATCCTGCATAATTCTGGTCCCTCATGCCAGACTGCATATGAGAAAGCTACAGTGGTACCTAAGGAATTTGTGGTCCCAACACAAGCACAGCCTAGAAACCAAAATCCCAATAATCCCATGCCTGAAACAAGAGTTCCTATGGTGGGCTCAGGCCTGTCAATCAAACGCAGGATTGCCCTTCTGCAAAAGCCAACCAAGCCAAACCATCACGACAGATGCCTCAGACCTCGGTTGGGGGGCACACATGCTAGGCAAGTGCATACAAGGCTTATGGACTCAAGACCAACTGCGCCTACACATAAATCTAAAGGAAATGCTGGCAGTAAAATTGGCAATCCAGTCATTCAGACCATTTCTCCAAGAAGGTCAGTTGATGATAAGGACAGACAACACCACAGTCATGTGGTACATCAACAAACAGGGAGGCACCCATTCATATCCTCTATGCCGGCTGGCACTGGACCTATGGGATGTGGCCCTGAGCTACAACATTCAGTTACAAGCAATTTTTGTACCGGGAAAAGAAAACATTCTAGCAGACATATTAAGCAGAACTACCACAGATGCCCACGAATGGATGCTTCATCCGGACATCTTCAAAGCCATCACAAGGGAATGGGGATTACCACAAATAGACTTGTTTGCATCCACATTCAATCACCAGCTAAAGAAATTCTGCACAAGGACGTACCACCCACTTGCTTGGAAGGTGGACTCCCCATCTTTCAGTTGGAAAAACCTGACAGCATACGCATTTCCACCACTTCCTTTGATGCACAAGGTGCTTCTAAAGATCAAAGAGGACCGTTCAAGGATCATCCTGATAGCTCCAGACTGGCCAAGACAACATTGGTACCCATTGCTGAGGAGCATGTCTCGGGAACAAATATGGACACTACCCCTAATCCCATTACTGTTAACACAGAACAACTACAACATCCTGCATCCAAACCTGAAAACTCTGCAGCTAACTGCCTGGAACATTACATAACAGAAAATAACCCAAATTTATCCCAAAGGGTTAAAGACATAATCCTGGAGGCTCGCAGACCTTCAACAAGAAAGAATTATGCAGCAAAATGGAAAAGATATCTCATTTGGAGTACTGCAAAGGGAGAAGATGTGACTCTGGTAAACATGGCCAACATCCTAGAGTACTTGGCAGAGCTCTTCAACACAGGCCTGTCCTATTCTTCCATCAAGATACATGCATCAGCTATTTCAGCACAATACAGCTTGGATCCTCCTGTCTTCTCTCATCCCCTGCTCAGACAGTTTCTGAGAGGAATTAAAATGTAAAACCTCCCAGGAAACCACCATTGCCAGCATGGGACTTGAACTTTGTGCTAGAAAAATTGACACTTCCTCCTTTCGAGCCAGCCGCAACAGCAGAATTACAATACTTATCCTGGAAGACTGCTTTCCTGCTGGCAATAACTTCAGCAAGAAGGGTCTCTGAACTACAGGCATTAATGGCAGTGCAACCCTTCCTGATCTTCCATCAAGATAGTGTCCATGAGAACAAATCCTACATTTATGCCTAAGGTGGTATCCAGAGTGTCATTAAATCAGGCTATCCACCTACCTACATTCTTCCCAAACCCACAGAACAGGGGAGAAAGAATTTTGCATACCTTGGATGTACACAGACAGTTACGCTACTACCTGGACAGGACTAAGTCCAATAGAAAAACTGACCAGCTTCTGGTAGCATATGCCACATGAAAGGAAGGAAAACCAGTTTCAAAACAGACAATCTCCAAATGGATAGGAAATTGCATTAGATTTTTGTTACTCCTACCATGGAAAGAAAACCCCAGAGAACATCAGGCCTCACTCCACAAGGGCTACAGCCACTACCGCAGCTTTCTTACGAGGAGTGGCTACCAAGGAAATTATAGAGGCTGCTACTTGGACCTCCGTGCATACATTTGCCAAGCATTACAATTTACCTTTATACTCTAGATCCCGAGCAGGTTTTGCCACTGCTGTTTTGCAAGGGATCCTAGCTACACCATAATCTATACTCTTTCCTCCTCCCCTTGTTTAGCTATGGTATTCTACCCATTTGTAATGACTGCAGATGCATCCTTGAAGGACATAGTACAGTTTTGTACCTACCATAAATGTAGATGTCCGATAGGAGTGCATCTGCAGTCAGGATTACCCACCCACCTTCCCCTCTGAGGTACTCCTAGGGTATTTGCCAGCCTTCAGCTAGCTTGGGGGGGGATCTATTATGGTGTATTTGTTTGTATATATGTACATACATGCTTATTTTTTGTGTTTGCTCTCTACTATTTGGAATCATTGGCATTTATCCAAATTTAGCCTTCCAAGAGGGCACCTGGCATCTGGGGCAAGAAACACTGAGGAAAATGGCGTCGGCTGATGCCTTTATACCCGAATAACTGCAGCTATGACGTCGGGTGAAGTGCGACACCAGCCGAGGCCAGACCCAGACTTTGGAATCCGGCCGACCGAAGGGCTGCCTGACGACAGGACAACCCATTTGTAATGACTGCAGATGCATTCCTATCGGACATCTACATTTATGGTAGGTACAAAACTGTACTTTTTGGACATTGTGGATGATGTCTATTTAGAATCCAGTTTCAACCCTGACTCTCTACCTCCTGCCCCTGCCAAGCCTGACAGATACTACAGAGTACCTGATTCCCACAAATTCCTTTACAAAAGCCCAGTAGCTGACCCAGAGACCATCTCCCAGGGTCCAAGGGGGCTAAGGCTTCCATGGCTAAAAATCCAGTACCTTCTGAAAGGGATTCAAGAGCACTAGACAGATGGGGGAAAAAGGTATACACCTCAGCCACTTTAGCTATGAGAGCATTAAACTATCAATTTCATATGCTTAAGTATCAGCAATTTCTGATCTCTCAGTTAAAACAAAAGATAGCCACCCTCCCTCAACAATCCGAATTGAAAGTAGTACAGGATTTGTTGCACGCCACGGAGCATGTGGGCAAACATACCTTACAATGTGGGTTTGATTCTTTAGAGGCCTCCTGCAGAGCAGCTGTCACTGGATCAGTTATACGTAGGCATGCCTGGTTAAAGGAACAAAGTCTGCCTGATCATGTTAAAGCAAAACTACTAGATGCTCCCTTACAGCAGGATGTTCTTTTTGGTGTTAAACCAGAAGAAGTTTTAAAGAAAATGGAAGATGAGGCAAAATCAATGCAGACAGTCAAAGATTTCCTACAAGTACAACCCCCTCGCTTCAGCAGAAACTGGCCAACAAAAAATTGGTCCTTTCCAACCACTGACAGGCCTCAGAGGGGTAAATACAGGCACCCAAGGGGCAGAGGACAACCACAAGCTCAATATAAACCTCGCCAATGGGGCACTCCAACCCAGAAGGGAGGAGAAGACGGGTCTCAATCCACCGGAAGGCAAACTCAATGACTTGCACCTCAGCTGGCCAAACAAAGCTCTTTTGTCAGCCCCCCTGGGGGGGAAACTAGCACTATTTGCAGACAACTGGCACATGGTCACAAAGGACAAATGGGTCCTAGACATAATTTTACAAGGCTACAAATTCCACTTCCACACCTTGCCAATAAAAAGAGGAATGCCAAACCTGCCACAAAATCAAAGGGCAGAGGCTCAAAAACAAATTACAGCTCTCATGGCCATGAGAGCCATTCAAAGGGTACCAACTCAAGAGCAAGGCCAAGGATTTTACTTAAGACTCTTCCTAGTACCCAGAAAAGAAAATGCTTGGAGACCAATTCTGGGCCTTTCAATTCTAAACACGTACTTACAAGTTCCCAAATTCAAGATGCTAACACTACAGCAGCTACTTCCCATGTTGGGCAAGGAAGCATGGCTGGTAACGTTGGACCTCAAGGAGGCATACCTGCATGTCCCTATCAGACAAAGTTGCAGAAGATACCTCCGTTTCATTGCAGGTTCAACCCATTATCAATTCTCTGCACTGCCCTTTGGCTTATCTACTACGCCCAGAGTATTCACAAAATGCCTGGCACCAGTAATTGCATACTGCAGACAAAGAGGAATTCAAATATATCCATACCTGGATGACTGCCTCATCCAAGCAGAAAGAAAAGACATTCTCCTACATCATCTGGCATTTGTGAAGCATCTACTACATTGTCTGGGGTACACAGTAAACGAAAAGAAGTCTAAACTAGTACCCTCTCAAAAAATGACATTCCTGGGTGCTAGCTTGGACACAACGGCCCAGAAGGCTTATCTTACACCAGACAAGCAATTACAACTGACTCAATATTTCAAGACAATGGCAACAAAGACCCAATTAACTGCAAGAAAAATTCTGCAGGCTTTGGGCTTCATGGCATCTTGCATTCTGATAATACCATTTGCAAAACTGCATATGAGGAAATTACAGTGGTACCTAAAAAGCGTATGGTCTCAACACAGCCACATCTTGGACACAGTGATATCTCTCATTCCCTGCCTTCAACAGGAATTTCTATGGTGGGCACAGGCATGTCACCTCAACGAGGGTCAGCCTTTCACCTTGCCCCCACCCAGGCAAACTATCACAACAGTTGCTTCAGACTATGCCTGGGGGGCACACATGGCAGGGCAATGCATTCAAGGCCTATGGACCGCAGAACAAAGAAAACTGCACATAAACCAAAAAGAGATGCTAGCTGTACAGAAAGCTCTGACAGCCTACAAGGATCTACTACAGCCAGGACAACTTGCAATAAAGACGGACAACACCACAGTAATGTGGTACATAAACAAACAAGGGGGCACACATTCCTACCCTCTTTGCAGGCAAGCAATAACCTTATGGAACACAGCTCTGGCCTACCAAGTCCAGTTACAAGCTCAATTCCTGCCAGGACAGAAAAACACATTGGCAGACGACCTAAGCAGAAATATCAAAGATCCCCACGAGTGGAAGCTAGACCCACAAATATTTACAATGATAACTCAAAGATGGGGTCTACCAAATATAGACCAGTTTGCCAGTCCTCAAAACTACCAGCTGACAAAATTCTGTACAAGGACATTCCACCAACAAGCTTGGAAAGTGGACGCTCTCTCCTTCAGTTGGAAAAACCTGACAGCATATGCCTTTCCTCCATTGCCTCTTCTCACAAAGGTACTTTTGAAGGTCAAAAAGGAGAAACCTCGAATGATTCTCATAGCCCCAGACTGGCCACGCCAGCACTGGTACCAGATACTGAAGAATATGGCTCACAGCCCACCATGGATATTGCCTCAAATACCTCATTTGCTCATGCAGCAGAACAAGCAGATTCTACACAGCCAGATCAAAACCTTAAACCTGGCTGCATGGCAAATCAATTAAGTATCCAACCTGCACCTCTTTCACAAGCAGTACTGGATGTTATTCTAGAAGCCAGGAGGCCAAGCACCAGGAAGGCTTACTCAGACAAATGGAAAAGGTTTTTCTGCTTGGAGCCAAGCTAAAGGCCAAGACACAACTCGGCCTCATATGCCTCACATTCTGCAGTATTTAGCTGAGATGTTGCATAAAGGACTTTCCTTCTCCTCAATTAAGATCCATGCATCAGCTATTTCAGCTCACTACGACACAAATCCACCTTTATTTTCAAATCCTCTCCTAAGGCAGTTCCTCAGAGGGGCAAAAATCATTAGACCACCTAGAAGAGCTCCTACACCAACATGGGACCTCAACTTTGTTCTGGAAAAACTAACGCTGCCTCCCTTTGAACCAGCTTTTTCTGCAGACCTTCAGTTCCTATCTTGGAAGACTGCCCTGCTCCTGGCAATAACTTCTGCTAGGAGAGTCTCAGAATTACAGGCACTTATGGCAGTCGAACCTTTCCTCATTTTTCATCAAGACAGAGTTTCTCTACGAGCTAATCCTTCCTTCATGCCTAAGGTGGTTTCCAGTGTAGCTTTAAATCAAACCATCCACCTACCCACTTTCTTCCCCAAACCACAGAACAAAGGTGAGAGATTCCTGCACTCCTTGGACATTCACAGGCAGCTTCATTACTACTTGGATAAAACTAAGGCTTTCAGAAAAACTGACCAGCTCTTTGTTTCCTATGCTACAGCTTCTCAAGGGAGGGCCATATCCAAGCCAAACCATTTCTAAATGGATAGGCCATTGCATGTGATTCTGCTATACCCATCATGGGAGGCCAGTTTCTCCTACCATTAGATCCCTCTCTACCAGGGCAACAGCTGCCTCTACAGCCTTTCTCAGGGGGGTTCCTACCAAGGAAATTTTAGAAGCTGCAACTTGGAGTTCTGTACACACCTTCACCAAACACTACCACTTACCTCTTTATTCTAAGTCCAGGGCAGACTTCGCCACTGCAGTTCTGCAGGGCCTCATTGCCTCCACTAACCCTCTATGATGCCTCCACCCTACCTTAGCTTTGGGACTCTACCCAAGTGTGATGACTGCAGCAGGGTAACACGATGAACATAGTACAGTTTTGTACCTACCATAAATGTAGATGTTCGAGTGTTCACCCTGCTGCAGTCCAGGTTACCCTCCCTCCAACCCTTCTGATCTACTGGCTAAATCTTTGCTATGCCGTACTGATGTATTTGATTATAGCTGAAGGGATTTTGTGCCTGTACAGTGTTCTTACCTTTTGGTACTAATTTGGATCGCCCTTTTGGGGGTATCTGACATCTGGGGCAAGAAAAACTGAAGAAAATGGTGTCGGTTGCAATATATATACCCCTGGCTCTCTGACGTCAGGGATGAGGCGACAGCAACCGACGTCGGACCAAGACTTTGGAAATCCAGCCGACTGCGGGACCGCCTGACGACAGGATAACCCAAGTGTGATGACTGCAGCAGGGTGAACACTCGAACATCTACATTTATGGTAGGTACAAAACTGTAATTTCCTTCTATTCCTTCAAGCCCGAACGACAGCCAGACACCTGTTAGGCCTGCAAAGAAAAAAAAATAAAGCATGTCACTTCAACCCCTGAGGCCTTGCCGGACTGGCAGGCCTTCAGTCAATCTTTACGTCTTCTTGGCCCATAGGCCTATGCCTGACCTCCCTCAGGTTGCTCCACCTCTGCTTAGTCCCAGGCCTATTCAGCCACAGACTATCCTTAGCCATCCTACTGAAGAAGAAGAAATGTCTTGACTCCTCAGAGGACTCCTTCTCCTACTCCTTACAAATGTCTTCCCTTCTGGGGTATGGATCCCCCAGAAAGCTTTTGCTAAGCCTGATTCCCCTGTGGAAGACCTTACCTTTGGGAACACGGTCAATCTTATGAGGGAACATTTCAAATGCGATTGCTCAGACATGGCTGAGCAACAGAAAAGATTCCATGATTTGATCTAGATGGAATCTCCTAACCTAGCCCCCATTCCTCCTGTCCAGCCTGCCTTCCTGGATGCATTTACAGCAGCATGTTTAAACCCTGACTCCCAGCCACCTGCCCCTAGAAGGGAAGACCACTTGTACAGAGTGCCTGAGGCATTCAAATTTCTTTTTAAATGCCCTCCTGCTGACCCAGCAACCATTTCTATTGCCACTGTCAGGGCTACCAAACTTCTTCCCACTACCACTGTCCTGCCTGCAAATAAAGACAGCAAGGCCATGGAGAGTTGGAGGAAGATGTACACTTCAGCTACTCTAGCCTTTAGGGCTACAAATTACCAGTCACACATGGCCAAATACTCCTTTGAATTACTGGACAAAGCTTCTAAGGAACTTAATGAGATCCTTGACTGCTGTGCAAAAGCATCCCTGTCTTCCTTGCTTGGGCTCATCTCCCAAGTCAATAAACATTCCCTGAGGTGTGCTTATGCTGCAGCAGAGGCCTCTGCCAGGTTAGCTGCATTTTCCTCTGTATTGAGGAGATACTCTTTGCTGCGTCTTCATCACTTACCAGATGACTTTAAGGCCAAACTCTTGGATGCTGCCTTGAATCACACCGCCCTTTTTGGCTCCAAGGTGGTGGATATCTTTAAGTCACTTCAGCAAAATGGGAAAGAGCTCCAGGACCTAACGCATCTTCTGGTCTCTACAGGCCCAAAATTTCAAAGAAACTACCTGGCCAAGACATAGTTTTATCAGGAAGACTTCGAGGCCCTCTGCCCCCACCAGATCTAGAAGACCGCACAGGAGGCAGACTGCGCAGCCTAGGACACCTCAACCTTCTGCCCAGAGACCTCCCTTTCCTGAAAGGGCAGGCAGCATCTGACTGCCTGCCTCCTTTTCTACCCCCCCTCCTACCACGATACCTTTATCCTCCCACCTCTCTCACTGCCTCCTTGCATGTACCCTAGTGACATCCAAAAAATAGGTTTTGTCTATCCTGAAAGAGGGATACTTCATGACCTGGATGTCTCTCCCCCCAAAACTTCCTATTCCACTATCTCTACCCTTTCAGTGGTCCCTTCTCCCCGAGGTCCTAAACAACCTGCTGCTCCAAGGCACTATAGAACTCGTTCCCCCCTCTGTTTGAAGGAGAGGCTTCTACTCCAGAATCTTTCTGGTGCCCAGGAAGGAGGGACCATGGAGACCTATCCTAGACCTTTCCCACCTCAACCCATTCCTGAAGGTTCCTTCCTTTAGGATAACACTACCCGTTCTCTTTCCTCTCATTTTTCCCCAGGCCTTCATGGTGACCCTGGACATCAAAGAAGTCTGTCTACATATTCCAGTAAAGCTGTCCTCCAGAAAATTCCTCAGATTCAAAGCAGGCTCCTTGCATTTTCAGTTTTGTGCCTTGCCCTTTGGACTCTCCACTGCTCCAAGGGTATTTACAAAATGCCTGGCCCCAGCCATTGCTTACTGCAGAACAAGAGGTGTGCAAATTTTTGCATACCTAGACGATCTGCTAATTCAAGCAGCAGACAGACAAACCCTCCTAGCACGCACAATAGACCTCCTGCAGTCCTTAGGGTTCCTCATAAACTTCCTCAAATCCAGTCTAATTCCTACACAATACATTGTCTTCCTAGGATGCAGAATCAGATCAGACCTCAGGATGGCCTTCCTACCTCAGGCAAAAGTGCTTTCCCTGACCCAACTCCTTCAATCTGCTCTCCTTACACCCACCCTGACTGCGAGGGAATTTCTCAAACTTCTCGGCCACATGACTGCCACAATTCCCATGCTGCCACTGGCAAGATTACACATGAGAAAGGTGCAATGGTATCTTCGCTCACTATGGACCCAACATTCTCACCTCCTAGAGTTCAGACTCCCACTTCTGCCCTGCCTCCAACAAGAGCTAAAGTGGTGGATGGCCCAGGTGACCCTAAACCTGGTTCTCCCTTTACAGTTGCCCCCCCCCCTCCTCCTCATATCATGCACACAGATGCCTCAGATTTGGGGTGGGGAGCAACATTAGACACATGTAAAGTACAAGGTTTGTGGAAAAACAAACACAAACAATGGCATATCTACATCAAAGACATGTCAGCCATACTTCTGGCCCTGCAAGCCTTTCTACCTTTCCTCAGACAGGGCATTCTGAAGATCTTCATAGACAATACTACAGTGATGTGGTACTTGAACAAGCAAGGAGGGACCAAGTCTTAACTCCTCTGCAGACTAGCTCTACAGGTATGGGAACTAGCTGCCTTCCAGGTGATCATCCTGCAGGCAGCCTGCAGCCTGCATCCCATCCCAACAAAATTGCCAGGCAGATTCCTTAACCTCCTCAGACAGTCACAAATGGATTCCTAGAGTTGATCTGCAGGTGGGGTATTCCCCACAGATAGACCTGTTTGCCTCCTCCACAAGCAGGCAACTCCAGAGCTACTACTCAGGAACTTACAACCCAAAGTCTCTTCAAATGGATACATTCTTAATGTCCTGGAAGGGGAAATATCTGTACGCCTTACTTACTGCCAGTCAAAAGGCCAAATAAATTATGGCCTGAACAGACTGCTGCGCCCTTTATTCCAGCCATATCACAAAACTAAGCATGTAACTTCTCTCCTCCTCCTTCCCAGGAGAAGGAATGAATAGTCTTTTCTTAAGGATTGCTCAAGGCCATTTTGGCCCTGAAGCATCCATCTTTTTATTCCCAGCCCCCTCCTCTATTCCTGAAAAGGTGACACTGGATTCATCTTCCTCTGAAGATGAGGAGGAGGCTTCTGATTCCGATCATTCCCTGGTCTGTTCCTCTCAAATCCATTCTCATGGCAAGTCCCTTCAGATGATGAAGACTCCCTTTCTCCTGACTGTCCTGTGGAAAAAGCTTATTTTGAAGAGAGCATGTTAAACGTGATGAAGTATTTTGAGAGGAAGTCTAGGCAGATGACAGAGGTCCAGAAAAGATACTACACCCTGTCTCCCCATTAAGGGCTAGTTGATGTCCTGACTGAAATCAGTATTGCAGTATTCGTAATCAGCTAACATGTGTCCGTGGTACTAAAGCTTTACCTTCCCAGGATCGTATGTCAGATGTGTGACCTCTGCTCTTAACTATAGGAGTATATAGGCAGACATACGAGTACAATTCCTCAGACTGTTTTGCTGCAAGTCTGAATGCAGGCCATTTGGTCATTCGTACCCTTGCTTCAAGTAAGCATGTAAGTGCCCCATTGGGGAACCATCTGTTGCCTATCTAATCTATTTTGCATACTGGTATCAGATGTCAGTGGATAGATGTCTGTAGTTCTGGATGCCTTTCAGTCCATCTCCACTGACCTTGACTTGCAGCCTCCCTGCTCCTAAAAGGCCAGATGTATTTTATAAAAATCCCGAATGATTTTAAGTTGTTTAAAAGTCCTGTAGTAGACCCTTCTGCAGTTTCTCTTTCTCTTCAGATAATCCTAAGATATTTATTAAAGGCAGCACTCTCTCCCTTCTGACAAAGTTAGCAGGGCTATGGTTAGGTGGGTTAGAAAGGTTTATACCTCCTCTGTTGGCATTCAGGGGTATAAATTACCAAACCCAGTTTATCAAATATTTAATATCCATCTTCAGTTCCTTAAACAAGGTAGTAGTGGATTTACAAGGAACTGATAATGAACTGATTCTAAAGAATAAATGTCCTTACTTAAACAGGCAACACACAAGTAGCCAGACACAGCATTAAATGTGGTGCTGTAGAGGCCTCAACCAGAGTGGCTGCTACTTGCTTCATTGTACACCAGTATTCATCATTGCACAATCAACCCACAACCGAATACTTTAAAGCAAAAATTATAGATTTCCCTTTAGACAATAACCTCTTGTTTGGCCCTCAAGCAGTTAATCTTTTAAAAACCCTCCAAGAGCAGAAAAAAACATGAATGACTGTAGACAGCTTCTCTTACCCTCCATACCCGTGTACCAGAGAAATTATCTAACCGAAACCCACCTCTTTTGTTAGAGGTCATAGACCTAGCCAGAAACACAGGAAGGCCCCCAGAAAGATATTCCCAGAGAGACCACAGAGTGATTCCTCTTCTGGGAGGCCTCCCTTTGAGGACAAATCTCTGTAATGGTCTACCAAGTCTTTCAGCCCTATACCCCACCCATCTCTACCCCTTCAAAATGTCTGACCCACTCGATCTCCACCTGTGAAAAGATTGCCATAGATCATTGGGTCCTACGCCATGCCTTTGATTGTAATCCCCCTTCTAAATGGCATGCTTCCTCCTCCTCATAACCAGATCCATCTACTTCCACCCATCCTACAGGAATTACAGGAACAAGGCACAGTAGAACAAGTGCCCCAACAATTTATGGGAAAGTGCTTTTACTTCAGAATCTTCCTAGTACCAAGGAAAGAAGGGCAATGGAGACCCACACTGGATCTTTCTTTACTAAACACTTTTCTAAAAGTGCCAACCTTCAAAGTGCTCTCCCTGCATACTGCTAGTGTTCATTTTGCCTCCGGTCTTTCAAGTATCTCTAGGTCTAAAAGATGCATCTGATGTCAATTTTCATTCATTCCTCAACTAATGGGTTCAGAGCCGATCCTCTGATCTGACTTGGCTGTTACACTAGCTCGTGGCCTCCAAAAAGTCTCAAGCTCCTTCCCTACCCGTAATGCAGTAATCCCTAACATCCCTTAGATCTTCTTTGCCTCTTTCGTGTTGAGATGTGGTTGCCCTCAACTCTCAAGTGTAGAGTGAGAGAGGAGTGTTTTTTTGGCGTATTTCTTATTTAAAACTACTTATTTAATCTTTAAATTTAATTTAAAGTTACTACTGCTAATATTTTTATATTTCACACACCTTTGAGTGTACCCTTTTCCTGCCATTGCTGGTAGGCCTTTAGCCTTCCTTCCCTACGCCTTTTAAATTTAGTGTATAAAGGTCTAAACCTTCCGAGTCTTCAGGCTGCTCTCTCTCAGAACCTAAACAGAAAAAAGAGAAATCTGATCGAAAATTGCTCACAGTCTGACTCTCGTTGGATCTGATCAAACCTGTACTGGTTCCTACACCCTTGGATCCGAAACCCTTACGGTGGACAGCTTATTCTCTTCATCTGGATCCAGTCCCATCCAGATTGCCTTCTCCCTTTTTAGAGAGACTATCCAAATCTCCATCCCTGGATCTTCTCATCCCAACAGGAGTCCCACAGAAGTAGCTGTGGTTAGGATGATGAGGAAATTTTTCACATTGCAAATTCAAATGGGAGTTCTTATGGCTCTTACCCCTTTGGGTCAGGAGGTCTTATCTACTATTCCACCCATTACAGCTCCTTCTCAATTTCAACTTTTGTTTTAGAGTCCTCTGATCCGAGCGTTTTGGGTCTGTATGGTTCAGATCCAAAGAAAGGACTTCGGATCCGAATACGGTTCTGAATCCACTGAGTCAGACATGCTTGGAGCTAGGTGACTCTTGGAGCCGAAGCATCCCTGTCAGATCTGGGAGGCTGGAATTGAAGTTTTTGGACATGTATCTTCCTCTCAGAGCCTTGGCACTGGACAGCTCTGCTTCAGCTTCTGCCTCTGGTGGGTTGTTCTCCAAGCAGAGAGAGGTGATAGGCCAGAAACTTGGCTTTTCAGCTCTGTTGTCTTCCTTTGCTCCTGAGCAATCTGCCTTTGAGGTTGTGAAGAGTGTGTTCTCTGCTTCAGTAGGACAAATTGGTCCTACCCCTCCAATCAACCGTCTACTTCTCGGATGACTTTACACTGTGATGTTCAGCATTCTACCCCATAGGGACAGCCAGCTCAAGGCTTCCAGACCACCCAGCAGGGTATCCTAATCTCTGTTGATGCTTCACTGGACCACCTCACTAAGGAAGTCCCTAGGAAGAGAAAGTGCAAAAGGAGGCATTTGGAGACTCTGAGTCGGTCACTGAGGATACAGATTTTGATGGAGAGGAGTCCCCAAAATAACCCACCGATGACATCTCATTTGGAGATGTTCTTGAGATCCTTAAGCAGAAAGGTGACCGGTCTTCCCAAGACCCTTCTCTGAAGGCCTTTGGAGCTGGCCCTTCTACTTATTGGGTTACTCCGCTCACCAATGAACTCATTGATTTGGTGTCTAGACAGGCATGGCTGGAATCTAATGACAATCCCCAAGAGACCAGACCGGAGTCTGGCTCCAGCAGTAGGAAGGGAGTTTTGGGGTAAAGGGGTTGCCAGTAGATGGCAGCTACAAAAAAGGAACTTGCGGAACAGAGTTCCACTGTCCATCCTCCTAACAGAGAGTCTAGGGCGATTGACAGATTTGGTAAGCGTGTTTATGCTTCACCAACTTGTGCACTTATGAGACTTCAAATCAATTTCATTAAAGAGCTAGCGAAATCTGTGTGGAACCAAAACTGCTGAGGCTCAATCTTCAGTAGTCTTTGAGTTTCCTACCCTATGAGCTATATCTAATTTGTCCATAAGGATTATCTTGCATGCTGCAGAAGGTGCCTCTAGGGCTTGCAGGTTCAGGTATTTCCATCAGTAAGCATGCCAGGATGAGCATATGTGATTTTGCGGAGTCCTTCACATCTTCGTTCATCAGTGCTCCTTTTGATGACATTTCTTTGTTTGGCTCACAGTGAAGGGGATGCACTCAAGGTGTGAGAAAGATGGAAAGACCCTCTGTGCAGTGGGCATGCATTTTTGACCCCTCAAGGGACCTTTTTCCCAGTTATCAATTAGGAGGTTGAAAAATGTGGTTCAGAAAGTCAATGGGTCCTTTCCAGGACACACATGGAGATAGTTCCACCAGAGGCAGAGGGGGAAGCTATAATGGAAGGCGATGCCCCTGTGGCAGAGGATGCTTGCAAAACCAGGGGTCTAGAGATTCCTTTTCTGACGGACCCTTTCAGCAGTCCTAAAAGGAGGCCTGATTGCCCACCTCTGGAGGCAGTTTGAGGTCACTTATCTCTACTCCAGAAAGCCTGGCTAGATATTAACAAAAGAGAATTGGGTGCAGAGAATTATTTCCAGAGGTTATTTAGTTCCCTTTTCCATACCTCTTCCGTTAAGAAAATTTCCCGATGTTCCACCCAATCAGAGGAAAGCAGCAACACTAGAAATTCAAAAGCTGCTAAGAAAGAGTCATCCAAGAGGTTCCACCAGGCCAACTAGAATCCAGAACTTAATCAAGATTCTTTTTACAAAGAGAATGGGACTGGAGACCAGTTTTGGATATCAATGTGTTGAACCAAGTCAGTTAAACACACAAAGTTCCGGATGGTCATGGTTCAGTCCATTCTGCCCTTTCTGGGCAAGGACGACTAGATGTACTTGATAGACCTGCGTAGTTTTCATCTAAAGATGGACAATTCAGAAGGTACGTATGCTTCTGGCTGGGAGCCAGTCACTATCATTTCAGAGCACTACCTTTTGGCCTCACCACAGCCCCGACTGTTCAAGTGCATGGCAGTGGTAGCAGCTCACTTGAGACTGCAGTGATCCTGAGTATTTCCATATTTAGAAGACTGGACTCATTACCACCCCGACCAGACACTGACTCATAGAAGCACACAATCAGTTACTACAGACTTGTTTACATCTCAGAATAACCATAAATTACAACAAATCTCACTTAGAATTAACCCAGACATTGAAGTTCATTGGAGCTGTTTTCAACACAGTATCTATGGTGGTGCCTCTTCCTCTTTCAGGAGTACAAACGATAAAGATACAGGTCAGGAAAATAATTCGCAGTACCAGAATTTTAGCCCGATTGATTCTACAAGCCTTGAAGTAATTGTCAACGGCAATAATTTTAGTTCCTTTAGTGAGATTCCACATGAGAGTTCTACGATGGATGCTAGCAATACAGTGGTCAGTGCTTTCTCAACCCATGTCAGCAAAGATGAGAATAACTCAAGTATGCAAAAAATATCTTTCTTGGTGGATGCAGTTGCAACAAGTACTATGAGGCTGTCCTTTCATCCTCCCTCAGCCCAAGGCCATAGTGACCATGGATGCTTCCCAGATTGGGTGGGGGTGGGGTGGCATTTCCTGGGGAAAACTGTCCAAGGCACCTTGTCACCAGAAGAGACCAACTTGCATATCAGTGTTTTGGAGATGAGAGCAGTGCTTTTGGTGTTGCAGGTATTCCAAGACACACACTCCCTCTTGTAACAATTGCAATCCAGGCAGACAACATGTCAGTAGTTTGGTACATCAACAAACAAGGGGGAACCAGATCTTCTCTCCTGTATTGAGAAGCCCTCAGAATCTGCCAACAGGCGATATCTCCCAGCCACTTTCTAATAGCAACACATATTCTGGGGAAGTCCAATTCTGTCCGTAGTATCACATGACAGTCCCAACCTCACTATCCCCCCCCCCCCAACACACATAACACTAATACAAGCTTTACCCTCAAAACAGTTTCCACAACTTCAATCAAAAGCATGCTCTCCAAACTAAAAACCTCATCAACAGCAGCTGACTTACTCCCCAGCTATTTCTTGAAACTCACAGCAGATGCTATTGTTATCCCAATCTACACTCCGATAAACAGATCAATTGTTGAAAACTATGTGCCCAAACTGTGGAAAATATCCTATGTAACACCCATACATAAAGGCAGGTCCTTCATTGAACTTAATAACTATAGACCCATTGCTTTACTCTTCCCCCTGGCCAAGATCCTAGAAAAATGCATCCATACGCAGGTGCTAAAATATCTCCTAGACAGCAACATCATGTCACCTACTCAACATGGTTTCAGACCTGCCCATAGTAGCACTGCAGTCCTCGTCTGCTTCACAGACACAGTAAACCGTCTCAAAAACGAAGTCCTGCAGGTGTCAACTCTTTATTTGGATATGTCCAAAGCATTTGATACTGTTTCGCACCAAATCCTGCTAAACAACTAAACCAATATAGCCTATCAAGTTCCACTCTTACCTGGTTCCAAAGCTACTTAACTGACAAGTACTAAGCTGTGAAATGGGAACATTCTCTCTCCTCAGCTGCCCATAACTGTAGGAGTCCCACAGGGTTCTATCTTAGGACCACTGCTATTCACAATCTTCACAAATGACCTCCATACCTCCACACAGCATGCATCTATCATTCAGTATGCAGATGATACTACCTCAATCTGTGCTGCACAAAACATTCACACCCTCCTGAAAACAACTTAACTAGCATTCTCTGACATTGAAAACTACCTTACCAAAGCCCAACGTATCCTCAATCCAAAGAAAACTCTGTTTATGATTATAACCAGTTCTAACAAAAACACTGATAACAGTCAATTCACTATGTACTCCACAAATGCTACTCCAGTCGCCGCAATGGCACAGGCTAAGCTATTGGGAATAACCATAGACTCCTACCTAAAATTTGATAGTCATCTCAACTTAACTATTAAAAAAGTACATGTCAAACTGGGATCACTCTACCGTATCAAACCATTTCTTACCAACAACACAAGATCTGCCATTGCTCGCTCCCAACTTCTATCCACCTTACTGTATGCATCTCCTGTTCTGACTAATCTCAACAAAACTGAACTAAGCAAAATGGAAGCCTGCTATAACAGAATTGCCTGCTTTGCTGCAAATTGCTCATATAGAACTCATCACTGTACTGCTTTGAGACAGTTCCACTGGCCTGAACTGCCCAACCTCCTAACCTACAATCAGCCCTGCCTCTGTCATTCTATCTGTAACCTCCCCAATAAGTGTCCTGCCCTCAAAAGCCAAGTACAACATCACTCAGCTAAAAGGCTTCTTAGATCATCAAGCAAACTACTACTTGAAGTCACCAACAGCTGCAATAGCTTTGGGAGACGCACTATACAGTAGTTCAGCGGCTAAAAAATGAAACTCTCTCCCCACTAGCATACAAAATACATTGTCCAATGCCTCCTTTAAAAACCTCATTGGGCAACATCTCAAGCAAAGTTGGCAGTGCCATGATTTGCTCCCCAGGCTAGTGAAAGCGGATAAGGTACACATACTAAAGCTAGAGTACTTGATAATAGTTTTCACTCTTACTCACAAACACTGGTTAATACACAATGTATGTACTGTACCTGTGTACTATGTATGTATTCTACCCATGTTCCAAATTTCAGCTGTATACACCACAAATCTATTAATTACCTTTATTTTTAAATTAATATTTTCTTGTTTTTTCTCTCCACTGTAACTGTTGACGTGCTGCATACCACTGTAAAAACATGTCTGTTGTAATTTGTATGTATACTTATGTCTAATATCTAAATGTATCTGTAATTTTTCTATGTGGAGCTTTTCTCCCCAGGCCTCTGTTGAAAAAGGGCCTTTTCTGCTCAGTCAGACACCACCGGTTAACAAATGTAAAATAAATAATAACAAATAGACAAACTGAGCAAGTCCATCTTACTGCCTCATGAGTGGTCTCTCAGCAACAAAGTGACTGATATGATTTTCAGTCAGTGGGGCCAGCCTTGCTCCGGTATTTTTTCCTCTCCCCTAAACAAGCGCAGCAGCTTTTTTGCTCTTATCCCCCCCCCCCCCACCGGGGGAATCACCAAGGGGTTCTCTACTCCACGATTGCCCCCCCCCCTTCTCTTTGCTTACCCTCCAACCCTCATAATTCCCAAATTCCTGCAGAAAGCAGACCGGTTGAAGGGCAAAGTCCATCCACATTGCACTTTACTAGCCTCTACAGATTTGGTTTCCCTTCCTCTGGCCTCATCTATAGCATTCACCTTGAATTCTGCATCCAACTAGAAATCTTTTGTCCCACCCGATAGGTATGGCCCACCTGGATATCTCAAACTTCAAACTAACAGCCTGGTTTCTCCACTTCCTTTAATAGCCATACCAGTGCTCTCCTCCCCTATCCATTCCATACTTTTATCATCCCATAAACCTTCTGCTAGGAAACTCTACAGGAGTGAATGGAAAAGGTTTGTTTGCTTGTTGGGCAGAGCAAACTCAAACTGACCCATTCCCAGCTCCAGTTCAATCGGTTCTGGAATTTTTAGAAAATCTATTTAATTGAGGTACTAGTTCATCAACTATAAAAGTCCAACTTGCAGCAATGTCTAACTTTCAAAATTATTCGCTGATTTCCTTTAAGCTGTGCAAAGCCATTTTGAGAGGCACTCTACTGCTAAGACCCCACTTCACCATGGGATTTAAATTTGGTACTGCAAGCCTTAATTTATTCTCCTTTTGCACTGGCAGCTAAATGCTATCTTAAATTCCTGACCTGGAAGACTCTCTCCCCCCCTCTCTCTCTGTCTCTAGTTGCAATTACATCTGCTAGGCGAATGTCAGAACTTCAAGCATTATCTTCTAAGCCTCCCCATGTTTAATTTTTCATAAGGATAGGGTCACGTTACATGCGACTGCTTCCTTCCTAAGGTGGTGTCAGAATTCAACATCAACTAATCCATTGACTTCCTAGTATTCTTTCCAAAATTTGCAAATAAATGGGAATATATGGTGCACTTACTTGGATGACCATAGACAATTAAATGTCTGTCTACATGGAACAAAAGAAATTAGAAAGACAGATCAGCTATTTATCTCCTTTGCATGTACTAAATTGGGCAACTCTGTTAGAACCGTAACTCTAACTAGGTGGTTGACAGCATTTAATTTGTCTATAACAAGTTGAATCTCCACTTACCAAAACCTTCAAAGGCTCATTCAACCAGATCTGTGGCAACTTCTGTTCCAGTCCAGAGCTTCTGTGGACAGTATATGGGCAGCTGCACCTTGGTCAAATCCTCATATTTTTATCATTCATTACAAAGTAGATTTGGTCTCAAGGGGAAGAGCAGCTTTTGGCTCATGCATACTCAGGAATATCCTTCCTTGGAGTCTGCCCAGGATTGTAAGTAGCTGGGGACTCTGTCCCATTAGTTGAGCAATGAATGAAAAATTACATTTTCAGATAAAGAAGTTATGTACTCACTATAACGTTCCATCTGTGTTGTCCATTTTCATCCTCAACTCCCCATCCTTTTTAATGACTGACTTCTGGAGGAGCAAGAGGCTTCAAGGGCACTAGTGCCCTTTGTGTTGAGCTCCAGATATGGCGAATTATAATAGTACCTCTTGGACAGTTCTGCAGCTTACTAACCACCCTTACATTACCTTCAGTTGTGGGAATTACCTATTTATTAGGAATACTGCAACAGTGATTTCAGTCAAAACATAGTGCAGTTGTGTAAGAACTTACCATCAAAGTAGATGTCCTATGGATCACTTTGCAGTATTTCTTCCTACCCTCCTTTCCCCTCACTTTCATTTCTTGCTGCCTTTGTCTCTTCCTCTGTCCCTTTCCTGGTGACAGCATCCTAGAACCAAGGAGGCTTTCTTGCCACTTCTTCGCTCCTCCACATTAATCAGGCTCTCTCTCAGGGGTATTCAGGTCACTGGCTTGGAGATAGTCTGAGGAATCATCCTTTTACATCTGCCTGTACACCCATACGTTTGTACAGGATGTGCCTACTGCACTCATACTTACCCCTCCTAGCTGACATCTAATAGGGGTAAGCAAGACAGTTTAGAAAGGTTAAGGAAGGTTCCCCAGTGGGATGCTTATTGTTTACTCAAAGCTGCGATACCAGTGACTAAATGACAATCAGTCCTATGCATATATGACCTGCGTTCAGGCTGGTGATGAAGACAGTCTGAGGAATTAGGCTATATACCCCTGCACTTACTAGCTTAGGTCACACATTGGACATACAGTCCTGGGAAGGTAAAGCTTTTGTAAGCTGGCCAGACAGCAGGGGTAACCCACTGATAAGGAAAACTGCAACAGTGATCAGTAGGACATCTACTGATACGGTACATTCTTGCACAACTGTACTTGATCTGGTTTTACAAAATTTGAGTCACTGTCCTGTGGCCTGCCTTCTGCATCAAGGTTCATTTATTCGCCATTTCAGCATGTCTGCACATGGATCCTCTGTCAATGTCAGAATGTTTTTGAAAGAGGGTTTGCATAGAAGGCACCCAAGAAAACCAGTAGCCCATATTTGGGATCTTAGTTTATGTTTGAGAAGCTAACACTTGCTACATTTGAACTAGCTGGCTTGAGATTCTTAACATGTAAAAATATTTTACTGATTGCTCTGACATCTCCATTGCAAGCTGTTATGGTGAGTCAACCTTATCTTATTTTCCACAGGGGCAGTTGTTTTTTGAAAACTAATCCCTTCATGCCTAAAGGAATATCGGACTTTACTTAAAGTCAGACTGTCAGTCTCCCTGTTTTCTTTCCTGAACCCAGAAAAGGAAAACTGGAAGTCTTCTTTCCCAGAGTAGAAATAAATTAATGTAGTTTCAGGATAAACATATTACTGCTATATGCAGCAAGCATAAAAAAGTAAGCACTCTTTTGCAATAAAGCTGAGACAAGCATGACTGTACTAACCCCTCATGAATGCTGTGATACATCACAGTATACGCCAACCATATCCAACTTCTTCCCCGGTGTTTAATACTTTATTCCTACCAACCTGTCTTAACCTTATATCTTAACAGAAGTCATACTTTACAAATAGTACTAGCTATGTTCAAAACTAGGTTTTGTTGTAAACATGTAACACATTTGTATTTTCTTATGTATGTTTATACTTTATTGATTATTGTAATGTGTGCATTAAAATTTACTGTTACTCATGGAGCTTTTCTTCTTGGGCCTCCACTGTAAAAGGACCTGTGTCCAGTTAGACTTTCCCGGTAAACAAATATTAAATAAATAAAATAAAGTTGATATTGAGCAGTAGGAAACCCTTGGTAAAATATATGCATTATACCTTGGTTGCTTTTTCTTCATTTTCTTAGGTGTTTAAGACTCCTTTAGAACAGTATTTTTTGAGCAGTTTCTAGGCTCTTCAAAAGGACAGTGGTGGTGCCTATGGTTTCTCTCTCATAGATTGTTGGACTCTTAATGGCCACTGAGTGAGTTTGCAGTGACGCACCCTTGAAGGCATGCAACAGCTGAAAAAGAACAAGTCTAAAGCGGATACCCACCTATTCCTGAGTCCCAGTTTTACTACGAATATCCTCCAGCAGTAAATTTATTTGAACATTTACTGCTATGAGTAAGTCTCTCCAGGAGTGGCCTTAGTTCAACTGGTGCCCTAGGCAAAAGGGCTCCACAGTGCCCCCCAACACACCACCCAGTGCCCCCATCCTTGGCTACCTATACTAAATAAATACTGGAAAAGTGCCCCTGCTAGAGCAGCGCTCTAGGCGGCCGCCTAGTTGGCCTATGCCTAAGGCCGGCTATGAGTCTCTCGCAACTGTAATGTTCTCAACACTAATCTGTTTCTTACATTCTTGTTTTCTTATCTGTAAAGTCTTTCTTGGAAACTTTGTCTATATACCTCTTTTGGCTTCTAGACCTGTGGTGAAAATGGTTTCTAGGTTAGTATTGCATTTAAAGCAACTTAGGAAATATTTTCTTTTACTGTAGAGGTCATCTCAGTTTATAGCTGCTGAAATTCAGCTGTGCTGTATGGGAAGGTGGTACCTCATCCTAGCACAGTGATGGTAAATCTGACATGCATGTCAAAGTTGACACACCAAGACATTTTGGGTGAGACACCAGCATTCACCACAGTGGCATAGCTAGTTGAAGCAAAAGGGCCGGGCGGCACTCAAGCTGTTTTTTTTTTTTTTTTTTTCTGAGAAGCTGTTTTTTTTTTTTTTTTTTTTTTTTGGCGTGGCAGTTTGTCAGATGGTGCCATGGTGGCTTTCCGTTTGGCTAAGTTTCACACCATGAGACACACACGCATGCAGCAGGAAGCCCTTCAATGGCTGCGCAATCGCACACCTAGATGTGGAACAGCATGGGAAAATAGCAGCAGGAACCCCAGGTGAGAAGGCAAATATAAAGTAGAGGTACTTAAGTAATTGATTTATTTTAATAAACTTGAGTGCATAGAAAGATGCACGTTTTACTGAAGGGGCCGCTTGGGTGAATGTTTCATTTTCGTGCTTGTATACATACTAGGAATGTTAATGAAAGGGATGCTTGGGCAAATTATTCTTTTTGGTGCTTGTGCATACCTCAGCATTTTACTGAAAGGGTTGCTTCGGTGAATGTTTCATTTTGAAGGTTGTATACATACTAGGAATGTTACTGAAGGGGTCGCTTAGGCAGATGTTTAATTTTGGTTCTTGTACTTACTGTACCTGGACATTTTACTAAAGGGGTATCTTCGGGAAATGTTTCATTTTGGTGCTTGTGTGTACCTGGACATACTAATGAAGATGCCACTTGGGGAAATAATTCATCAGGGAAGTGCTTGCTCTTACATGGTCAGACTGCTGACGTGGCCACTGGGCAGAATAATTTGTGTAATTGTAGTGCTTGTGTATACAGAATAGAAACTAATGAACGGGGTTATTCGGGAAAATAATTCATTACAGTGTCAGGGAAATGCTTTTGCATAATTGCACAAACAAGTTTATGGATTGCAACTCCAGTATCAAAGGTGAGGCATCTCTTTTAACAATGGATGTGAGTACTGTCCTTTTCACTTTTTGTACGACTATGATGTGTATTGTATTTTATTTTGTGAGGGGGTGGCAAACTCACTCAGCCCCAAGCAACACAAACTCTAGCTACACCACTGGTTCATCAACAGCAGAATTACCGAAGAAACTGAACAAAAATAGAAGAAATATATGGCTCTGCATCTGTGTATTAAAACTCAGCAACAAAAGTTATTAATTGATGTTAATGAAATAAAATGCAACTTGTTCCATATTTTTTTAGTTCAATTCAAAATTATTAAAGTAGGGTAATTTTTTTGGTGGACTATTTTAAGCCCATTTATCAGTGCGTGTATCGCTTTCTCTGTTGTAAGTCACCGATTTTCTTTTTACTTTTATAATACATACCAGCACACATGATTGGACTGTTTTTTTATTTTAAATAAATTAATATGTAAAGAATTTTCTCTCTTGTTCGAGGGGGGGGGGTGACACGCCAGCAGAGTAAAGATGGGCATTTTCAGAATTTTTGACACGCCGAGCCCAAAAGGTTCACCATCACTGTCCTAGCATAAGGCATGGCTTGTGCAAGGTGAGGGAAACATACCCTGTGGCCGTCTTTTCTGCTAGTCATGTACTTCAAATCTTGATAATTGCATTTGTCAAGGCATTGATGTTCATCGTGCATACAGCTGCAGTCATAACAGATGGGTTCTCTGCCGTCAGGCGGGTCCTCGGTCGGCCGAATTCCAAAGTCTAGGTCCGGTGTCGGTTGTCGTCGCTTCTTCCCTGACGTCAGTGCGACAGGGGTATAAAAGAACCAGCCGATGCCATTTTCTCCAGTCTTTCTTGCTGCGCGGTGCCCGAAGCAGAAGCAGTTCGCAAGTGCCGGTCGGCCAGCTCCTGAAATTACGAAACTTTTGCAACCAAAATCTTCTTGAAAGCTAAGTACCCCGTTGGGGAAACTTTTCTTGCCTCAGACCGATGTCAGACAAAGTTAATAATTGTATTTCATGTGGGAAGCAAATACCGCATAAGGATTTTCATTCCCTCTGCATTCCTTGCTTAGGCCCAGACCACGACGTCTCGGTCTGTCGTTTTTGTGCTACATTCAACAAACGCACCATTAAGCGTCGGGCGGAGTTCGCCCAGCACTATTTTGGCAGAAAATTTAACTACATTATGTCGTCGGATACTCAGACTCCAGTTTTGACTAAAAGATGCAAAGATAAGGACCGACACACGAGGTCCGCGGCCTCTACCGACACCACTCCAAAGCCGACTACAGGTGGTCCGGTTCTCAGCGAGGCGCCTACGCAGCCCCTGCCTACCGACGACACTTCATTGGCGGTGTCCACTGTGCCAGAGGTCGCAGGCTCCTCAGCCCACATCCCGACTACAGATACCGAAGCCACTCTAGGTGGTGAAACTCAGAATGTAGACAGGTCTGCCTCCTCTCAAGGTGTCTTCAGGCCTTCCTCTTCTTTTTCCATCAAGGCTTTCACTAAGTCTAAAGCAGCCTTGCATTCTAAGAGACAAGCTACACAGGGCCCTTCTCCAGGCCCCATGCCTAAAAAACAGATGCTTAAAATGGCTGAGGATTCAATTACTCTTATCAGGGGTTCTCAAACCCCCCCCCCCCCGGACAACAGGCCCAGAGTGGAGGAAGACTCCCCCTCCTCGGACCAGGCCTCCATTATTTCAGAGCACTCTGATGAACAGGAACATTCATACTCCCCTTTTGAAGATTCTGATGCAGAGGAGTCCATTCCCTCTGTCTCCCCCCCCTGAGGATTACTCATTTGGGGAAACCTTGCATACCTTGAGGGAACACTTCCACTGGGAAGGACAAGAGTACTCAGACTCCAAGAAAAGGCTTAGGGATTTTCTCTTGCTCCCTCAGCACAGGCCTCTGGCTATACCTCCTGTCTTAGACATACTAGATGATGTGTATTCGGAGGCCTGCCTTAACCCCGACTCTTTACCTCCAGCCCCAGTCAAGCCTGACAGGTACTACCGGGTTCCTGACTCTCACCAATTCTTATACAAAAGCCATGTGGCTGACCCAGAAACTATCTCACAGGGCCCCAAGGGAATTAAGGCCTCCACTGCTAAAAATCCATTACCTTCAGAGAGAGATTCCAGATCTTTAGAAAGGTGGGGAAAAAAGGTATACACCTCGGCCACCTTAACCATGAGGGCATTAAAGTACCAACAGTTTCTGTTATCACAGTTGAGAAGCAAAATGTCACAACCTGAACAACCAGACTTGAAGGAGTTGCAGGATTTGATGCATAGTGCAGAACAAATGGGTAAACATACCTTACAATGTGGTTTTGATGCTCTAGAGGCCTCATGTAGAGCTGCTGTTACAGGATCAGTCATACGTAGACATGCCTGGCTCAAGAAGCAAACTTTACCAGATCATGTCAAAGCTAAATTACTAGATGCCCCTCTACAAAAAGATGTATTATTTGGTGTTAAAGCTGAGGAGGTATTAAAGAAAATGGAGGAAAAGGCTAAATCAATGCAAACAGTGAAAGATTGTCTACAAGTACAACCTCCACGTTTCAGTAGAAATTGGCCTTCCAAAAATTGGTCCTTTCCAGCCACGGACAGACCCCAAAGAGGTAGATACAGGCGCCCGAGGGGCAGAGGGCAATCTCAAGGATCATTTAGAGGCAGACAATGGCAAGCTCCTACACAAAGAGGTGGTGAGGATAGTTCACAGCCATTCAGAAAGCAAACCCAATGACTTTCCCCTTTGCATGCCAAGCAAGGCTCAAATGGCAGCACCCTTAGGCGGAAAACTGGCATTATTTTCGAAAAATTGGCATATTGTCACAAAAGACAAATGGATCCTGGACATTATAAACAGAGGCTACAGATTCCATTTTCACACCCTTCCACAAAACAGAGGCATGCCAAACCTGCCACACAAAGGGCAGAGGCACAAAGACAAATTTCAGATCTCATGGACATGAAAGCTATTCAAGAGGTATCTACTCAAGAACAAGGTCAAGGTTTTTATTCCAGACTATTCCTGGTACCAAGGAAGGGAAAAGATTGGAGACCTATTTTGGACCTATCCATCCTAAACACATTTTTACTCGTGCCAAAATTCAAGATGCTCACATTACAGCAGCTTCTTCACATGCTGGGCAAGGAGTCTTGGCTGGTAACATTGGACCTCAAGGAGGCATACCTGCATGTCCCAATCAGACAAAATTGCAGAAGATACCTCAGATTTCTTGCAGGTTCAACCCATTATCAATTCTCTGCATTGCCCTTTGGCTTATCTACTGCGCCCAGAGTATTCACGAAATGCCTGGCATCAGTAATTGCCTACTGCAGACTTCAAGGGATACAAATATACCCATATTTGGATGACTGCCTGATCCAAGTGGACAGCAAGCACATACTTCTGAAACATCTGGCTTTTGTAATAATGTTGTTGAATTCTCTGGGGTACACAGTCAACAAAAAGAAATCAAGGCTAATACCCTCACAAAAAATTATTTTCCTGGGTGCCAACTTGGACACAAACACCCAGATGGCCTACCTCACGCCAGAGAAACAGGGGCAACTAACTCAATACTTCAGAAAACTAGCAAATTTCACCAGGCTGACTGCAAGGAAAATTCTGCAGGCTCTGGGATTCATGGCATCTTGTATCCTACTAATCCCATGTGCAAAGTTGCATATGAGGAAACTTCAATGGTACCTGAAAAACCTATGGTCTCAACACAGCCACAGTTTGGAAACAATAATACCACTAATTCCATGTCTTCAAAAGGAATTTCTGTGGTGGGCTCAAGCATGCCAAAGAAACACAGGTCTCCCATTCTGCAAGCCTCAAGCAAATCAAGTCATCACAACGGACTCCTCGGACTACGCCTGGGGGGCGCACATGACAGATCGGTGCATTCAGGGCAAGTGGTCCCAAAAAGAAAAGCACCTACACATCAAACAAAAGGAAATGCTAGCAGTAATAAATGCTGTTATAGCTTTCAAAGACCTTCTGCATCCAGGTCAACTATTGATAAGGACAGACAACACCACAGTAATGTGGTACATAAACAAACAGGGAGGAACCCATTCATACCCCCTATGCAGGCTGGCCATGTCACTTTGGAACATGGCTCTGGAATTACAAATCAAACTTCAAGCACAGTACTTGCCAGGCAAGGAAAACACGCTGGCAGACAACCTAAGCAGAAATATGACAGACCCACACAAATGGAAGTTGCACCCTCAAGTTTTTACAGAAATAATTCAAGCATGGGGAAGGCCAGACATAGATCTCTTTGCCTCCCACAAAAATCACCAATTGACAAAATTCTGCTCAAGGACTTTTCATCCACAGGCCTGGCGAGTGGACGCTCTCTCTTTCAGTTGGACAACAATGACAGTTTATGCCTTTCCACCTCTTCCTCTGCTGCCCAAAGTTCTATTAAAAACCAAAGCAGACAGACCAAAAATGATTCTCATTGCTCCAGACTGGCCAAGACAGCACTGGTACCCACTCCTGAGGAGCCTGACACATTCCCCACCATGGTCCCTACCTCTAATGCCTCTTCTTCTGACTCAGCACAGCTTCAAAACTCTTCACAGTCAGCTGAAAACACTCAATCTGGCCGCATGGAAGATTCCTTAACTTCACAACAGACCCTACTCTCCAAGGAGGTGCAGGATGTCATTTTGGAGGCCAGAAGGCCTTCTACTAGGAAAGCTTACTCCGCAAAATGGAAGCGATTTTGTACCTGGAATGAGAAAAAGGGCCAGAATCCTGGAATACTGAATTTACCTCAAATACTACAGTATCTAGCTGAGCTGCTAAGCAGTGGACTTTCATTGTCCTCCATCAAAATCCATGCCTCAGCCATTTCTGCAGAATACAACACTGATCCTCCTTTATTCTCTCATCCCCTTTTAAGACAGTTCCTCAGAGGGGCTAAGAATATAAAACCCCCAAGGAAACAACCAGTACCTGCTTGGGACCTCAATTTCATTCTAGAAAAGCTGACCTTGCCTCCCTTTGAGCCAGCTGCCTCAACAGATTTGCAATATTTGTCCTGGAAAACAGCCTTCCTTCTGGCTATCACCTCAGCTCGCAGAGTATCGGAACTACAAGCCCTCATGTCTGTGCAGCCTTTCATCATTTTCCATCAGGACAGAGTTTTCTTATAAACCAATCCGTCCTTTATGCCAATGGTGGTATCCAGGGTAGCTTTGAATCAGGCTATTCACTTACCTACCTTTTACCCTAATCCTCAAAACAAAGGGGAGAGACTACTACATTCCTTGGACATCCACAGACAGCTACGTTATTATTTGGACAGAACAAAGCCTTTCAGAAAATCAGAACAACTCTTTGTGTCCTATGCTATAGGAGCTCAAGGGAAGCCAATTTCCAAACAGACAATCTCAAAATGGATAGCCCACTGCATACGCTTTTGTTACTCTTTACATGGTAAAACTGTGCCTGCAGGCATCAGATCTCACTCCACAAGGGCCACACCTACCTCTGCAGCTTTCCTCAGAGGAGTTCCTACCAAAGATATTTTGGAAGCAGCCACTTGGAGTTCTGTGCATACCTTCTCCAAGCACTACCACCTACCATTATACTCCAAAACTAGAGCAGGCTTTGCCACTACAGTCTTGCAGGGCATCCTGGCTCCTCCTAGTTACACCTAGTGCCTACCACCCCTTTTTTAGCTTTGGGATTCTACCCATCTGTTATGACTGCAGCTGTATGCACGATGAACATAGTACAGTTTTGTACCTACCATAAATGTAGATGTTCGAGTGCTAATACAGCTGCAGTCCAGGTTTCCCTCCCTCCTTCCCCTCTTGGGACAGGCCTATTGGCTAACACCTCCTCATACAAATTGATTGGGGTATTAATTTATGGTGTATTTGCTTGCAACTACTGTTTTTTGATTATATTGCACTGCATTATTACATAAATTTATGTATTGCCTTCCTTCTGGGGGCACCTGACATCTGGGGCAAGAAAAACTGAAGAAAATGGCGTCGGCTGGTTCTTTTATACCCCTGTCGCACTGACGTCAGGGAAGAAGTGACGACAACCGACGCCGGACCTAGACTTTGGAATTCGGCCGACTGAGGACCCGCCTGACGGCAGAGAACCTATCTGTTATGACTGCAGCTGTATTAGCACTCGAACATCTACATTTATGGTAGGGTACAAAACTGTACTTTCTTGCTTTTGATGCTGAAGAAGTTCAGGCCTTTCAGTTGTTCCTTTGACTACCAGATTATAAGCTAGGATCCACACTAACAGTTTGTTGGCTGGGAGAGGAGCCTGGCATCAGGCACCGCAGTAAACTCTTCGTTTATCTTGACCATCCAAAACTAATGGAGAGAAAAGAAGCCTACCTGATTCTGGCTAACAAAGTTCGCAGATGACTGCAAACTGGGAGCCATTATTGAATCATCAAATGGTGTGGATATTCTACAAAAGGGCCGTACAGAAACGGATGCTTGGTGCCAGAGCCATGGGCTCAAGCTCAGTGCCAAGAAATGTATAGTTATCCCCTTTGGGAAAAAACATGTACCCATGAATTACCACATAGGTGGCAGTACACTAAACACTGTAAGTGTGATAAGAGACTTAGGGACACAGGTGGACAGTGGTCTCACCTGCGATAACCACATCGCCACAGCAGTCAGGAAATCCTATGTGGTACACCTCATCACTAAGGGCTTTTCATCCAGAAAAAAGAGGTCATTGTCCCACTGTACTCATCCCTCATTAGACCCATTATAGAATAAAATGCCCCATTTGGCATGTACCTCTCGACATCTGCAACAACTGGAAAGGCCGCAGAAATACCTCACTAAAGGAATCACAGGCCTAAAGCATATGTTCTATGCTGACCGTCTAAAGAAAACTGCACCTATACTGTCGCATATCGTCTACTCAGAGGCGATCTCTGCTTAACATACAAGGCCATGTTAAACCCAGAGCTGTTGGACATGCTACACTTAAAGAAATCGATCTAAACCTTGTCATCACAATGAATAAAACATGCTGGAGGGATAGGTTCCTGACCCAGAAACTCCCCAGACTCTGGAATAGACTGCCAATACATGTTAAGCAGAGTGCCTCTTTGGCCCTCTTCCAAAGGAACCTTGATGATTGGATGGGAGATAGGAAATTCACCCCAGGGATCACGTCAGTCGCCCTGCCAGACAGGGGTCCAGGTAAGTAAATACTGTGGGTAGAAGTAGCCGGGGAATTGTTATGGCTAGGCTTGTATAGGCCCTAGGGCCGATAGCCTAGTACCATCCTATGAACCTATGATTCCATTTGCCTGCCCATTCTTTGGCAAAAAGGCCTCTCATGTGATCTTGGCCTTTGCTTTGGAGCATTGCCCAGAGAAGCAGTAAGCTTAGATATTGGTCTCATCACTTTCCAGGTGTATTTTTTTAATCTCTTTAATGGTACAGAGCTCAATGTAAGTACCTATATCTACTTCTTTGGTCTATTAGTTAATGGTTTCCAGTCCAATCTTTTGTCAGTGTTTTATTTCTTTGAAGTTATACACAAGCTTAGACTTTTGCTCCTCTTTTCCTCTTGAAGTGCCTTAATGTGCCTTGTCATCTTGTCTGTGGAACAAATCGTTAGGATTTTTTTTTTACATTTGGAAGCGTCCACAGTCATGATGTGTATTTGAAGCATTTCTGCATGTCACAGTCTTGGGGATTATAGATCTGCTCTGCATTGGCTGGTTTACGAGTTCCTCAGAGAATTATACCCTCCTTTGAAAAACTTTTTGGGGACTAAACTCCATGACTGAATGTATTTCTCCCCCCTCCCCTTGGAACCTGCTCATTTGTATGCTTTGAAGTTTGCTGTTGGAGACATGTTAGCCATCACCTTTGCTTCAGTCTGTTATTTGTGAAAAAAAAAATTTCTTTCCCAAGTTAGTCAGGTATCTGACATGCCTGACCTTTTTCTCCACAGAGTGGGTCAAAATTTGTGTAAACCAGTCTATTTTCCTATATGAGAAGAAACTGGGGAAGAAGGTCTTTGTTAGCTTGAGCATATATTGGCTTCTTGGTTTCTACCCTAGAGTACATGCATTCAAGAAGCCCAAACAGCTATTGATTTCCTTTGCATCATAAAGTGTGTGTTTCTGTGGCTAAGCCAACCCTTTCAGACTAGTTTGCTAACTCCATTGTGCTCTGCAGTCGGGTGGCAAAAAGATGCTACTGTTAAGAACCACTTTACTAGGACCATGGCTGCTTCCTGTCATTGAGGCCTAGAAGAATGGAGCCCTGACTGTGACTCACATGACCTGAGTTCAAATAGTAGAAACTAAATGCCTCGCAGGTACGGTATGCTCGGCCAAACCATTACTTCATAGAACACCAGAGGCCAGCATATACAGCATATAAACACTTGAATGACAAATATAAAAAGATATGTATTTATTTAAGCATGAGATGCAACAAAGTGCACTAATATCAAATCAAACCGGTTTCTGCTACCCAGCCTTAATCAGTGAAAAAGCATTTGTCATGCACAATATTTCATGAATATTTATAGATACCACCAACCAAAGGAAACATGGTATAGTCCATCTCAAATACAAGTTTTGCAATGATATTCAAATGATTGTATAACCATAATGTAGTAGAGGCATTTTGAAACAATACAATAGTACATGATTAAATTATTTTTAAACTAATACAGATTTTCACCAAAATTACAACATGTGACCTTAATAATATACATAGTATTGTATTCTACATAAATTCAAAGTTCTATCGACTGTATCCTGATATGATGACATACTGTGAGCAAACTACAAGATCCCCAATAGCATATAAATATGTACTATACTAATATCAAATACATTGTTCAAATAACACTAAAAAATGATAGTATAAGATATAAATAATTTATAATAATGTTGTGCATGACAGATGCTTTTTCACTGATGAAGGCTGGGTAGCCGAAACTGGTTTGATTTGATATTAGTGCACTTTGTTGCATCTCATGCTTAAATAAATACATATCTTTTTATATTTGTCATTCAAGTGTTTATATGCTGTATATGCTGGCCTCTGGTGTTCTATGAAGTAATGGTTTGGCCGAGCATACCGTACCTGCGAGGCATTTAGTTTCTACTGTCGTGTGTGGGCTTCGCTGTTGGGCTGCAGCATTTACACTTCTGTTCGTGTAGGAGGATTTCTTCCCCATATATCTTTTGAAACCAACCATTGGAACTAATTTGTGGCGAGATATAATAGAGGCATCATCTTTTGGGTAAATCTTTCAACTGTATACTTTGAATTGGATATATACAACTGGTGTTAACATTTGGCGTTGGCGTTTTGCGATCAAAAAGGAACAGTATCGGGAACATTTCTTGTTAATTTGAGGATCTATAGATTGTTTTTTAGACTTTCTCATATTTTGTTTGATTCTGGTGTGGTGTTGCAATTTGGAACAATTTGGTTGGGTCCATTGGTGTAAAAACAACAATGGCATGGTCTTATGAAGACGCTGGGCAGCCATTTTTTTGGGCTAACTGCTTTTTCAAGGAGCAGCACACTTGGAGTCATGTACGGATTTGCACTCCATTTCTACTTATGAACGGATTACTTCTTTTGGAAACTCAGGGTTCAGCAGTAAGATATTATCCTTTTTTGACCATTTACAAATTTGGACTTTCGGAATATAAGGTACTGTGTTTTGAAAAATTTCACGAGGCATGAGTTACATCACAGCCAATTAACAACGAGGGGACTAGAACTTCTCTAAATAACATTTTGAGAACACAGACTTGGAGAAACAAACCATTTTTTGTTGATTTTTGGTTTTGATTGTAATCGGAAGACATTTATGTACCAACTGAACTATAAAGGGGGTATTGTGAAGTATATATTCTTTCATTCTATTTATACTTAATATTGGGATTTGGTCTAGTGAAATTTATCTCTTATTGAGTGTTTATGGTCTGCCAGGTTCAGGTATTTAGTGTATATAATTTTTGGAAGTATAATTATAGTATTTTACCATATTGGATTTATGTGGTAAGAGCCATCATCTACTTTTGAACAGGTAGACTATACAAACTTGATGGGCTAATTATTTGGGCCTATCACTTAGGGACGAAACTGACATACCTATATTTCACATATTGGCAAGTTACTGGGCTCGTGGGTTTATCTATAATTGTGCAACTTTATTATAACTTACAGGATTCTATTCAGACTACTTAATATGTGCATATATATAAACAACTGTTGAAAACGGTTACCTAGCAAAAATATGATATGGTGCACGTATCCATATCTATTTAAATTCTGTGGATAGGATGTAGCAATATTGTTCTATTTATTTTATCAACACTTATATGGTTGATGCTAACAACCAAATCATATAGGGTCAAGTGGGATTTCCTAATCCTCCAGGGACGAGTTAATGTGACAACATTTTGAATGAATATATAATTGTGTTTAAACCACATTTTTCTTCCGTTGTGGTCTTTATGGAATACGTTGATTTACTTATGGTATATCAGTATAATTTCACCAGTAGATGAAACTAAACTAATAGAATATTGTATATTTATACTATTACGATTTTGAAGTAGTACATTAACCATTTCCTGTGCAATATTCCATGTTTTATCATATTGGACATATGCTATTATGATGGATAGAGCGTGTATACAGATTTAATAATAACTGGATAAGATCACAACTTCCTAATGTATGACTATTTTGTTACATCCAGATTTGAAAGATATAGAAATTGGATTATTCTGCATACAGCTTTCAGACAGGGTTTATAACGTCATGTGTTTTTTGTTTGCTACAGCAACACTGATTTCTCAATAGTTTTCTGATGATATTGTGAATAAGAACCAGCTTTACACTTATGTGTATTTAGTTTGGGCCTGTTCTCTTTCTGACTCTGCAGCGTTGCTGTTCCCAGATCAATATCCCAAATATAGTATATCTGAACTTTGGTTATCAGTGAATTACCCTTTTCTTTATCTGTTTCTGTAGAATAGAAATAGACTCATAAGTGGCAGATTTCTTTGACAGCTTGACCAGCTCTTCTGGGCCTAACATACCGATTCTAACTATTTACTTTGGATTTTTGATATTAAAAAATAGAAATGGATGTGGAAAAAATTCTTCAAGGATTGTGCCGATCAGGATGACATAGGTGCCATTGGGATAGACAACATCTCAGGCAATAATCTGAATGATTCTATCAATAATCCATCAGATGGATGTGATGTGGCTTTCAATAACTTAAGCAAGGATTTAAAAAACCTTAGAGCTAACATCTGGCATCTTAGATTATTTTGTGCGTATATCAACAGGGATATGGCCCCTAGGGGTCTGAGAATACGCTTACAGACTCTGGTTAGTAGATCTAAAGAGAGACTAACCACAGAATGGAACACGGCATTACAACAAGCATCCATGATGTTTGTCAAAATACTTGCCTCATACTATGAAAGAATGATTGATATAAATTTGTCAGAAGTCAAATCAATCTGTGAGGAATGCAACAAATATGAATCATTATCTATTTATGAAGGCTCAGTGACCAGGCTGTCAAAAGAACTGGCAAACTATGAGAAACAAACAAGGGAAAGGAAAATTCAGCAGGGATATCACTGATTACCAAAGGGGACGCCCATTTGAATCACATAGATCGGTCAGATTCATGGATACTAGCCAGGGGACAGCAAGGGGCAGAACTAGGAAGAGACCTAGGTCCATCCTTAAAATTAATGATAGATCTTTTGCTAGCACATCGGGGGAGGAATCCTCCTACACAGATAATGAAAGTGTCCAGCTCCAGGAGTCGCCTATGCGCAAAAAGTCCAACTCGGCGCACCCTTTAGAAGTGGAAAAAGGCGGCGGGGTGGCCGCAAACATAAACATGGGAAGCAGAATAGATTCTGTAGAGGGACTGATGCAAACATTACTGAGATAATTGACAATGAATACAAATATGTGTTGAATTTATCCGATGTTACACTGACTAACGAACAAGAAAAGTTACTAAATAAAGGTCTTGGATTTGTACCAGGCTTTTTTTGTAATGAATACAATATTGTGTCTGATGTAATTTAGTTTTTGTCATAATCTTAATTTAAAACTATTCTTTACAGACCAAACCTCTCAAACTTCTCAAAGATCTAATGAATTCAGATTTCGTAAATCTGAATTCCAACCTCCAATGAACAAATGTGTCCATTTTCCAACAATCAGTCCTCAGGGACTTACATTTCCCACATATGGAATCTCATGTCATGGGTCAGAATATTTCCTCATCTGAAAAAAAAATGGCTTTAGAGGAACTGAGAAATAATCATAATATTGCTATATTACCAGCAGATAAAGGAGGGGCGGTTGTGGTTATGAACATGGGTTACTATTTAAACGAAGGTCAGGAACAGCTATCCATTACCAGATGTTACATGCACATGCCCATGGATCCAACCCCCAACTTTAAAAAAGAGATTGACACATTTGTGAATCTGGCAGAGGAAGAAGGAATCATTACTAAGAACACGGTCAAACATTTATCAGTGATGGACCCCCAAAAACAAATTCTATATCTGCTTCCAAAAATACACAAATCCATTTCCAAACCCCCTGGGAGACCTATTGTGTCAGGTATCGGCTCTCTTACAGAACCACTATCAATGTTTTTGACACAACATTTGAAACCATTACTTACAGTGGTCAGGGCCAGACTGCAGGACATTACCCAGTTCCTCCAAATTTACAAGATATACAACTGGAATCACATTGGCTTATGTGCACCTTGGACGTTAAATCTTTATATACCCGTATACCCCATTGGGCGGGCTTGCAGGCACTTCAATATTGGTTAGAACACTCAAGTTTATATCCACCAGGACTCAACACATTACTTATATGCATGGCGGAACATGTGCTTAACAAGAATGTTTTCTACTTTCAAGGGGAGTGTTATTGGCAACTTCAAGGTACTGCTATGGGGGCATCCTTTGCCCCCATATATGCAGACTTATTTATGGCATACTTTGAAGAATGCATGATTTACAACCCACTTCATAACATATATATGGTTGAAATTGACATATGGCGTTGATACTTGGATGATTGTTGGATTGTGTGGCATGCAGATTCTACATATCTGCAGGAGTTTGTGGAATATTTGAATGACAACATTTGGGGTATAGAGTTCGCAGTAACATACAACTCTGACATCATTGATTTTTGGATGTTCTGGTTTATAGGAATGATGATCACACTTTGAGCACCAAGACCTACAGGAAACATCCACAATACAACACCCTGCTCCATGCGTCCAGCATGCACCCACGCCACACCATCTGCAACATACCTAAATCTAAATTTTTGAGGATTAAACGCATCAGTTCATCTAAAAAAGATTTTGAGGAAGCGAAATTGGATCTCCAAAACAGATTTTTGGAAAGAGGATATAAAAAATCTGATATATTTTCAGCTAGTACTTGGTCTGCTAATCAGGATAGGAATATGTTACTACAGTATAAGAAACGTGAAACCACAGGAGTTGAGTCTACTTTGAGGTTTGTCACTACATATGGACGGAATCATAATGTAATCAGAAACATTTTGGATTCTAATTGGAATATACTACTAGCAAATGAAGAATTAAGAAATCTTTTGGGCCCTAAATGTCAGTTCTCATATAGACGGGACAAAATGTTAGGTGCTCTGTTTTCCCACTACAAGCACAAAGAAAGTGGAGGCGCTATTTATAAACAGATGACAATGACTGGAGACCAACTTCTGGGTACTTTTCCATGTGGCCATTGTGGATCTTGTAACCAAGTAAGTAAACTTAAACAATTCACTAGTGCTAATACAAGTAGAGTCTATGATCTAAGAGTCTTTGGCAATTGCAGTAGTAGTTGGGTTATATATTTAGCAACTTGTCAATGTTCAGATTTTATGTTGGGCAAACATCACGATCACTCAGAGTAAGAATGAGTGAACATAAAAGTGACATCAGAAATAAAAAAGAGAGACCAATGCTCTGTACAGACACTCCTTGAAACATACTAATGCCAGATTTATGTTCATGATCATTGACAAAATAACTGGGGACAGGAGCAATCAACAGGGGTGGCATAGCATTTTGAACCAGAGAGAAAAATATTGGATCATTCACCTTGGGGCATTATTTCCCCCGGGCCTTAATGACCGCTTATAATCTGTATGTGAAGGGTAATTGGGATAACACATGCTGGAACCATTTTAAATACATTATATGTGTTATGACTGGGAAGAACATATATAAAGAAGAGATGTACTTATGAATTATAAGATCGGATTGTATGGGTTTCTCATCCATATGTTAGCTTATCAATTGACATTGTTCTTGCCGTATGTTTACATATTGCTATATCTCATATCAGATATAATACCTTATATATGTGCTAGGCAATTATGAGGGCTGTGTATTTGTATGCTGCTGCTGTTAAAGCATGTTGGTTGATTGCAACAAAATCCACCTATTGGGCTGCTAAACATATCTAGTTATATGTCATTGTATTTAAATATAATACTGTCCTTATGACAATACAATTGCCAGTATATCATGTGAATTTCTATTTTTCATACCATTATAAGAGTATATTAGCTGACCGAAATAGTATTTGTCTATTATACTTTATTATAAAACATGGCATCAAACATCAAATGTTTCAGTAATACATTATACATTTTGGTTAAAAATTTATATCTTATACTATCATTTTTTAGTGTTATTTGAACAATGTATTTGATATTAGTATAGTACATATTTATATGCTATTGGGGATCTTGTAGTTTGCTCAGAGTATATGTCATCATATCAGGATAGAGTTGATAGAACTTTGAATTTATGTAGAATACAATATTATGTATATTATTAAGGTCACATGTTGTAATTTTGGTGAAAATCTGTATTAGTTTAAAAATAATTTAATCATGTACTATTATATTGTTTCAAAATGCCTCTACTACATTATGGTTATACAATCTTTTGAATATCATTGCAAAACTTGTATTTGAGATAGACTATACCATGTTTCCATTGGTTGGTGGTATCTATAAATATTCATGAAATTTTGTGCCTGACACATGCTTTTTCACTGATGAAGGCTGGGTAGCCGAAACCGGTCTGATTTGATATTAGTGCACTTTGTTGCATCTCATGCTTAAATAAAGACATATCTTTTTATATTTGTCATTCAAGTGTTTATATGCTGGCCTCCGAGTTCAAATACGCGAAATGCTGGAGGAGCTGGCCAGGAAAGATTGAGGAATGTTGAGGATAGTGCCTGCTAGCCTGTCTGTAGGGAGAGTGGTATAGGAGGTCACTTGTAACATTTTTCATGTCACAGTCATTGATAGGGATGGGGGAGTAGATGACAGGAGTGTTGGCTTGCAGAAGGGTAGGCAGTACAGCAAAAGGGTAAATCACCCACCCATACAGGCAAGGGAATGCTGTCATGAATCCCATGGATGCACACTGGAGATTATGGGGTATGCCCAAACTACACATTTCCAACAACAAAAGCTTAGCTAAATTAAAATTTCATGTGATCATACCTTATGATGCTGTGTTATAGAGTTTTTTTCTCTGCACCTGTCCTGCTGTATAAAAGTATTTTATTTCCAGTGTGGAGAGGCTGGAAGTTCCAAGTCTTGGGGGTGGTAAGCCAGGTAGAGAGAGAGAAATTTGGGAGAGGATAAGTTACTGACAGTATATGCTCCTACTGAGAGCAGGAGGGAGGCAAACAAAGGAAATACAAAACAAGCTTTAAAATTGTTTCCAGTGTGGACATGTCGCAACCAAATGGTCATCAGTTCACACCTTCAGGTTATTACTTAGACCATGATTTTGTGAGCTGGCCCCTCTGGCACCAAGATTAGTCCTGCTGAGTCCTTTCTGTTTAGACATTTTCTATAGTCCAGGGAGTTTAGTTTTCATTGCTTGATAATCTTTTCAGCATCTACCCATTGCAAAAGACCACTGAAGTCCGATTTAACAGCTTACATACTCAATATATCAGTTGATATACCAGGGGCCTACTGTACTGTGACATAAGGCTAAACACACACATGCAATAGGTGTGATCTGGCCTCCATGGGCGCTCTTTACAGCTGATTCTTGCAATCTCTTCTATAGCTGTAATTAAGGAGTGTGAAGCATGCTGCTTGTTGCATCTGTCTTGCAGATAAATATAAATGTGAATCTTCTCTTTCCTTGCAAAGCTATTGCACTGTTCTCTTTAGTGCCAAGTAGATCAGATGCCATTGCAGGGCCATCTGTGTGAAGTAGCTTGACAAAAAGTTGCCCTCTACTAGGTACTCTGGTTTCTTCCCACCTAGCAGAGTTATGCAGTACGTAAATTGGCTTTCCTTCATGTTGCATGCAGTGTGCATGACCAGCAAGAATGAATGAGTGTATGCATTTTGTAAGGGCTTGAGCCCCCAGTAAAAATTTGTTTCTCTGCCTTGTGTCCACTAATTTGCAGGGATAGGCTGTGGCTCCTCTGAAACACTGAAATGGGTTAAGCAGATAATTGGAGAATGAATAATTATACTGTACATTTGTCTAGTCTTAATTTCCCATTTTATCCATTCTCAGTATTCTGACTTGCATTCATGTCTCATCTTTTGATGCATTTTCAGAATTGAGTATCAAGTTTTTCAACTTCCACAGTACTTGCATAACAGTTCATTCATATTTTTATCTTGCCGTAATTCTTGCTGGTTGGGTTCGGAACCGAGCATCGGTTCTGACTCTGCCTAATACAAAATCTCAAGAGCTTCCACTGGCTCGAAGCTGACCCCTATCCCGTGATGCACTGGGTACGATACCCAGATCTTGTTTGCGGCTCAAGCGACCGGGATGTCTTCTGGCTGGCTCATTGGCTAGACTTTAATTACATATTTTTCAACAGTTTTTGAGATTTTCTCTCTGTGCGATAGACTTGGCTAAAACCCCTTTTACTTTTTAGGGCATTGTTTCCCTAATGTTTCTCTGAGAGATCCGTTTTAGTTAGAGGGCTCTCAGTGGCCCGTTTAACTTAGAGGACCGCTCCCCTTCCCCGTGCCTTTACCTTCCCTTGGGGATTCTGTTTAGCTTAAAGGATTCTCCACCGCTGGATTGTGTATTTGTTATAGTTATAGATGGTGTTAAATTAGTGGTTAGATCTGTCCTCTGGTGGTTTTACTGTGCACAGACCTGAAGCAGTCGAAGGATGAAAGTGATCTTTGTTAACAGTAGGTTATGAAAATAGAATATGATTTTTACAATTGATTTTTTCCATGCAAAGTGTATATGTATATATTTATACATATTTGTTGATTGCCAAATGGACTATGGTTGATATATTTCCAGTCATGTAGTATATTGTTTTGGATAAAATCACAGACTTAATAATCTGGTTAAGTAAGAGGTACCACATCATTATAAATTTTATTTAAAGTACATAAGGGTTATGTTATTATGACAGCTACTAAGTAGGGCCAGACCAGCTTGAATGTCACACTGATGGGGGAAGGGATGTGAATTTAACATGTGTACCAGTAACACTTTGTTTTACAGCACAATAAACCACTACCTTGCCACACACACACACATATATATACACACACACACACACACATATATATATATATATATATATATATATATATATATATATATATTTAGAAAGCTTGTGAGGAAACTATTACTCTGTTAATGTTGTTTTACTTGGATCACTTGTCTGTACATTTAATAAAGGAATCTGAAGTAGTTACTTCATTTGCTCTGCAACCTGTGGGTATCGGATCCGATCTCGGATCCGAGCCGGCAGCTTTCCAAGCTACAAGATCCGAGCTCCTAGCTCCTCCCCCTACCCATAATCCCCTGCTATGTGCTACATTACCTCAGATCGTTTTTTGCCGCGGCTGAAGCAGCTACTTTTGAAGAGCTCCTTGGCTTTTGGTGAGATTGAACCTTTTTCTTCTTTGTAAAAAAAAAAAAAAAAAAAATCTTTTCTTGTGTGAGTGTTTAGTTTTCTTGGGTTAGTTAGCGAAAGTGTAGTTAGGTATCTTTGTTCCCCCCTTTCCAACTAGTTTGTTTCTGTTAGTTCCCGCCTTTCACCCTCCCCCCTCTTAGTGTTTGGGTGTGTTTTTTGATGTGAATGGTGTTATGGCTGAAGGGCCTAAGGCGGTGTTCTCAAAATGTACTGAGTGTGGCCACAAGCTTTCGCCGGCGGATGGCCACACTCAGTGCGTTTTATGCTTGGGGGCGGCCCATTTGTCATCGGCCTGCACAATCTGCGCAGCCTTTAATCCCCGAGCTATTAGGGACAGGAAGAACAAGCTGATCCTGGCGGGCTTGTTGCCTCCGGAATCAGTTTCTTCTTCCTCCCCCTCTCAGGCACAGGCTGTCTCCACAGCCCTCGTGCCTTCTGGGCCCCCGACTCAACCTGGGACTCAACCTCCCTCTTTGGGTTTGAGTTCGGGGGATTCAGGTACCTCCACTACGGTGGAAAAAAGGCATAAAGACAAGGGACATAAGTCCCACAAAAGGCGGGCTGAGACTCAACCCTCAGCCCCGCCGTCTAAGCTGACTAAGTCTCCCTCGAGGGGCTACGGATCCTGCCCCTCTCGGCTCCGTTCACCTCGTTTTTCTCCGGAGCTGGAGGAGGAGGAGGATCGGTCCCCCTCGAGGTCGTCGAGGCGACCATCCCGGGCCGCCTCGACGACTTCTTCAAGATCAACAAGAAGCCTTACTTTCGGAACCGGGGATTCGTCGGCGCCGATAGCTTCGATTGCTTCGACACTGACTGTGCCTTCGAGTCTGTCGGATCCGAGCTCTCTGGGCCGAGGGCTGAGCATCGGATCCGGGGGAGCTGGTGTGTCTTCGGCTCCGTTGGGTTCGGAGCACACCCCTCTCTCGGCTCCGGCTGCATCAGCTCCGACCCCGATCCCTACCTCGGAGCCGAGGAGATTGCTCTCGGAGCCTGGCGAGAGTAGCTCTCCTTCGGCTTTTGAGGTTGTGGAGAGGGTACTGTCGAGGACCTCCAGGTCCCCGGTCCGCGCGTCGGATCCTCCCGTACCCCCGCTGCATGTGGGTCTATCCTCCATCATCCGACCATCGGGACAGCCTGCCCAAGCCCTCCAGTTGGTTCCCTTAGAGGAACAGGACCCCATTGACGAGCCCTCTTCGGGCAGTCCCACCGAGGAGGTCCCTCGAAAACGTCGGTGCAAGAGGAGGCACCTGGACTCCCCCGAGTCCGTCACAACCGACACAGATTTAGATGAAGGGGAAGATTCCCCAAGGTCACCCCCCGAGGATGTCTCCTTCGGAGACATCATGGAAATGTTGCGTATTAGAGGGGGGTGGTCTGCCCAAAAACCTTCCGCAGATGAATCCGTGTTCCTGGATGCGTTTGAGGCAGGCCCTTCTACCTCCTGGGTGTCCCCCCCCGGCTGACCCCCTGGTAGACCTCATTACTACCAGGGCATGGAAGGAGCCCGACACTGTGGAGCCTATCCCGAAGCGACCCGACAAGATCCTTATCCCCCCAGTGGATAGATTGTCTTGGGCCAAGGGAACACCAGTGGATGCCATGCTGGTGGCGGCTGCCACCAAGAGAGAACTCACACAGGAGAGCTCTTCGGTTCACCCGCCAGATAAGGAATCTCGAGCACTGGACCGCATTGGAAAGCGGATGTTTAGTTCAGCGACCTTTTCCGTAAGGGCACTTAACTACATGGCACATACCATTAGACTGCAACGAGACTTAATTAAGGAATACGCTGCAGCCCCCCCCCCCCCGGAGTCCATGTCGGTTGAGGACAAAAAAAAAAGTTTTCTCGACTCGTATGGCCACTCTAAAGTCCATCTCTAACACGTCCATGCGCCTACTCTCCCATGCCACGGAGGGAGCTGCTAGGGCCAGCGGAGCCGGGGTCGTCTTGTGACGTCACTCCTGGCTCCGTCTTTGCGATTTCGTGGATCCCTTCAAGGCGTCCTTCGCGAATGCACCCTTTGACGGATCTTCGCTCTTCGGCAAGACCATTCGCGAGATGCTGGTCCAAAGCGAGAAGGATGGGAAGACGCTGTCTGCCATCGGGGTCCACTTCTCTAATCCCCAACGATCCTTTTCTAGGAATCAGAGGGGACAAAAGAAGCTGTGGTTCCGTAAGTCCCAGCAATCCCATCCGGCTTCGGACCCCTCGTCCTCTAGAGGCAGAGGAGGACAAGAAGGACGCCGGCCCAGAGGCAGAGGGGGACCGCGTTAACTTCGGGTCCAGGGAACCTTTCCCGGATAGACCCGCGCAGCAGCCCTGAGGGCTTCCGGCTGTCCCTCTCTGGAGGCAGTCGGGGGGGCGGTTGTCGGAGTACCTGTCAGACTGGGAGTCCATCACGACAGATCGATGGGTGCTCCGCATCATATCCAGAGGTTATACCATCCCCTTCATAAACCACCCTCCCTCGTCCAGACACCTCCTCGATGTTCCACCCGATCGAAGGGAGGCAGCAGCTTCAGAAATCCTGAAGTTGCTAGAAAAAAGAGCCATCCAGCCCGTCCCCCCAGACCAGTCCGGATCGGGTTATTACTCCAGGTTCTTTTTAGTGCCAAAAAAGACGGGGGACCTCAGACCCATTCTAGACCTCTCCGCCTTGAACCTGTTCATTCCCAAAGAAAAGTTCTGGATGGTCACCCTCCAGTCTATTCTCCCCCTTGTGCGGCAGAACGACTGGATGTGCTCGATAGACCTCAAGGATGCGTACTACCATATCTTGATATACAGACGATCCAGAGGTTTCTCCGCTTCCGGCTGGGAGCCAGTCATTACCAGTTCAGGGTTCTCCCGTTCGGCCTCACCTCAGCCCCCAGGGTGTTCACCAAGGTCATGGCAGTGGTTGCAGCCCACCTGAGACTTCAGGGCATTCAGGTCTTCCCGTACCTAGACGACTGGCCCCTTACCGCCACCAATAGGCATCAGCTCTGCCTGGCAAGAGATTATTCTCTGACCCTTGCCCAGAGCTTGGGCATCTCTGTAAACCTCCAGAAATCCTCTCTTTGCCCCGTACAGGTCCTGGAGTTCATAGGGGCCAAGTTAGATACCCGCATTTCTCGAGCAATGCTAACTGCGGACAGGATAAACAGCTTGTCGTGTCAGGTGCTAATTCTTCTTCAAAGCCCGGCCTCGAAGGCGGAATTAGTTCTGAGGGCACTAGGATCTATGGCAGCAGCGATCACTCTCGCCCTTCACACGCGTCTGCGAATGAGGATTCTGCAGTGGATCCTTCAAGTTCAGTGGTCCCTGCTACTCCATCCATTGAGTACTCCGATTCCCCTAAGCAGAGTTTGCAGGCACTCCCTTCTTTGGTGGCTCCACGCCCCAGAGCTAAAGGAAGGGAGGACTTTTGTTGTCCCTCCCCCCCAAACCACGCTGACCACGGACGCTTCTCGCCTCGGGTGGGGGGGGGCATTGTTCAGGCAGAACCGTCCAAGGCACGTGGACTCCCCTGGAGACCGCTTTGCATATCAATGTCCTAGAGATGAGGGTGGTGCTTCTAGCGTTGCAAGCTCTCCACAACCTTCTACCTCTGGGAACTATTGCAATCCAGACAGACAACATGTCAGTGGTCTGGTACATAAACCGGGAGGCTATGAGAGTGTGGGAATGGGCGATATCCACCAACCGCTTTCTGGTAGCAATGCACATTCTGGGTCGGTCCAACATTTTGGCGGACAAACTGAGCAGAGTGATTCTCACTCCGTACGAGTGGTCTCTCAATCCATCAGTTGCGAAGCAGATCTTCCGCAAATGGGGTTGGCCTTGCTGCGATCTTTTTGCTTCTCCCTTAAACACAAAATGCAGCGAGTACTTCGCAATACTTCCCCCCGAAGGGGAGAATCCCAGAAACGCTCTAGTCCATGCTTGGCCGTCCGGTCTACTGTATCCCTATCCACCCCTTCCGCTCATAACCAAGTTCATACAGAAAGCCCGTCAGTTGGGGAGCAGAGTTATCCTCATAGCCCCATTCTGGCCTCGCCAGATCTGGTTCCCGTACCTGCGGTCTCGCAGTGTATCTCCGCCATGGATACTGGATCCCATTCCAGACCTGATTTCACATCCGGCGGGATTACAAACCCCGAACCTGGTGAACCTCAAGCTTGCGGCTTGGTTGCTCCAGTTCCACTGATGGCTAGGACTCCCGGTATCTCATCTCCTGTTAAGGCCATTCTAGTCGCAGCACATAAACCGACTACTAGGAAGATTTACTACAGCAAATGGAAATGCTTCTCTGTCTGGGCCAAAGACAGAGGCCTGGATCCATTTACAGTTCCTATTCCTACTATTCTAGACTTCCTGTCTCTGATATTCAGACAAGGAGCAAGTGCCTCAACAGTTAAGGTGCAATTGGCAGCCATCTCCCATTTCCATGTGGGAGACGGACTAGGATCTCTCTGGCTTCTACAAAATTATGTAAAACCTTCTTACGGGGCGTTTTCCTCTTGAAGCCTCCGGTGAAAGTGGTGGTGCCTCCATGGGATTTGGCCTTAGTCTTACAAGCCTTGACAGGCCCACCCTTTGAACCCGCGGCTTCGGTTCCATTAAAGTTCTTGTCCTGGAAAACAGCCTTTTTGGTTGCCATTACTTCAGCCAAAAGGGTATCAGAACTTTCAAGCCTTATGTATGAATCATCCTTATCTCATTTTTCATAAGGATAGAGTGTTCCTCAGGACTAATCCGTCGTTCTTGCCTAAGGTGGCTTCGGAATCAAATATCAATCAATCAATAAACTTACCCGTGTTCTTCCCAAACTTTCAGAATAAAGGAGAATACACATTGCATAAATTGGATGTGCACAGACAACTGCGTTTCTACCTGCACAGGACTAAGGATTTTCGCAAATCGGCCCAGTTGTTCGTGTCTTTTGCTAAATCAGCCATGGGTAAGGCCATTTCCAAAGTGACTATAGCAAATTGGATTTGTCAATGCATAGTCCACGAGTACTTATCTGCAGGCAAACCGGTTCCTACAGGAATTCGCGCTCACTCTATGAGGGCTGTGGCCACCTCTGCAGCCTTCTGGTCTAGGATCCCCTTGGATGACATATGCTCTGCAGCTACCTGGTCCTCTTCACATACGTTTATTTCTCATTATAAGGTGGATATGGTATCGAGAGGTAGGGCTTCCTTTGGCTCTGCGGTGCTTCGGAATATCCTTCCATAGGCCCAGGGTTTCTCCCTAGGTAGCTGGGGACTCTGTCCCACAGGTTGCAGAGCAAATGAAGTAACTACTTCAGATAAAGAAGTTATGTACTCACCATAACGTTCCATCTGAGTAGGTACTTCATTTGTCTGCAACCGACCCCCCTGCCATCCCCCGAACCTTTCGGGATTTCTGATCACCAAAGAGATCTTGTTCTGCCTTAGGACAGTTTATCTGGTGTTGCTTCCTCTATCGAAGATAGGAGTTGTGTAAGAGGCAAAAAATTCGATCTGAGGTAATGTAGCACATAGCAGGGGATTATGGGTAGGGGGAGGAGCTAGGAGCTCGGATCTTGTAGCTTGGAAAGCTGCCGGCTCGGATCCGATACCCACAGGTTGCAGACAAATGAAGTACCTACTCAGATGGAACGTTATGGTGAGTACATAACTTCTTTTTTTCGACTGGAAACAGACTTGCCTGCCTTGCTTGGATTACTTTTGAAAACTTAGTAATTCTGTACAATATACTTTCGAATACTTAGTAATTCTGTATAATATTTCATAGTGTGTGTGTGTGTGTGTGTATATATATATATATATATATATATATATATATATATATATATATTTTTTTTTTTTTTTTAAGATGAGTTTGTTTGCTACTTCTACTACTATTGTCTGATCTGATTAATATACAGTGATTAACTGGAGATATATGGACTGAAAATCTTCCACACAGAGAAGTTTCATACACTGTTTTGTTTTTGGACCCAGTATACTTGTTTAGTGGGTTGTTTGAGACTTCGGGGATACCACAGAGATTTTTTTTTTTTTTTTTTTATGTGTAGATCTTCAGGACATCTGCTGTCTCATAAAAATGAACAGGCAATCCAGAAAGTACCTACACTTCCAGCTGCGAGCCAGTAACTACCAATTCAAAGTACTGCCATTTGGACTCACCAGAGCTCCCAGGGTGTTTACCAAATGCATGACAGTAGTAGCAGCTTACATCAAACTTCAGGGATTGCGGGTGTTTCCCTACCTGGGCGACTGGCTCATTACCAGTCTGAACAGGCATCAACTCATACATGCAAGGCGTCGGGTTCTAAACACCTGTGCTGTCTTAGGAGTAACCATAAACTAAAACAAATCACAACTTCAGCCAACTCAGACATTGGAATTTATTGGAGCACTGCTCCAAACGAAGACTCCCATTGCTTCCCTTCCACCACACCAAGTTCAAATAATAAGGTCACAGGTCAAGAAGGTTGTAGAGAACACATCAGTCTCAGCTCGCACAGTCTCAGAACTGTAGGCCTCATGACTGCAGCGATAACCTTAGTTCCATTGGCCAGGTTTTACATGTGGATCCTACAGTGGATGTTTGCTACTCAGTGGTCAGTCTTCCATCAGTCAATGTCGTATTGGATAAAAATCACCAACACTTGCAAGAGAGATTTGTATTGGAAGATCCAGTCTGACCAACTGCTCCATGGCCATCCCATCATTCCCTAACAGTCTAAGGCCGTATTGACCACAAATACTTCCTAGATAGGGTGGGGATGCATTACCTGGGAAGGCAGTCCAGGGTACTTGGTCCCACGAAGAGGCCAATTTTCATATAAATGTCCTAGAGATGAGAGAAGTCCTTTTGGTGTTGCAAGTCTTTCAAGATGTTCTTCCCTGTAGGGTGATTGTGGTTCAAACTGACATGTCACTCATCTGGTACATCAGTAAACAAGGCGGAACCAAATCTTACCCATTGTGTCGAGAAGCGCTCAGGATCTGGCAGTGGCGATGTCTTCCGCTTTCTTTTAGCAGCGCACATTCTGGAGAGATCCAACATAATTGCAGACAAACTGAGCAGGTGCATTCTTCCACACAAGTGGTCCCTCAACGAGAAAGTGGCAGACAAGATTTTCTTTCTGTGGGGCCAGGCATGCTGCAATCTTTTTGCCTCTCCCCTAAACATGTGCTGCAACTACTTTGCCCTAATTCACCCGTTGGGCCAGTCACTGAGGGATGCTCTACTTTGCAATTGGCCCTCCACCTTTATGCCTTTTCACTAACCCGATTGATTCTCAAATTTCTGCAGAAATCTGCCAGGTCAAAGAGCATAGTGATCCACATTGCCCCCTATTGGCCTTGACACATTTGGTTTTCCCTTCCTATGCCCTCACCTGGTTTGGCCACCATGAAACCTTGAGCCAATTCTGGACCTTTTGTCTCGCCTGACAGAAATATCACACCTGAATATACCAAACCCCAAGCTGACTGCTTGGCTTCTCCAGTTCCCTTAGTAGCCAGACAATCTGTGCTCTCATCACCTGTCTGACATATTAATTCTGTCTTCCCATAAACTCTCGACAAGGAAAACCTCTTCAAGCAAATGGAAGAGGTTTGCCATTTGGGCTCAGCAACATAATCCTGACCCTTTTTCAGCTTCCATTAATCACATTCTAGATTTCCTTGCTCACCTTTATTCAAAACCGTGCCAGTACTTCAACCATTAGGATACATCTAGCAGCAATCTCAAATTACCCATAGTTTTTCACAAATTGAGCAAGGTCCCCTTAAAAGGGACCCTTCTTCTAAAGCCTCCTTTTAAAGACCCTGCATCTTCATGGGACTTGAATTTGATGCTTCAGTCTCTCACACAACCTCGCTTTGAACCAGCAGGTACATGTGACCTTGCATATCTTTCATGGAAAAACAATTTTCTTGGTTGCTGTTATCTCTGCAAGAAAATATTTCTGAGATCCAAGCTCCATCTTCTAAACCTCCTTATTTGGTGTTCCACAAAGATAGTGACCTAGTGTACCAACCCATCTTTTCCTCCAAAGGTGGTGTCAGAATCCAGCTTCAATAGTACTTTCAACTTGCCAGTGTTTTTTTCCTAAGTTTACCAACAAAGGAGAATATATCTTATTTACTGGATGTTCATAGACAATTACGATTCTATCTGCAGAGAACAAAAAAATCAGGAAAACAGACCAGCTGTTTATAGTCTCCTCTGTACCAAAATTGGGGAAATCGATTTCCAAAGTTGCTCTATCAAAGCGGCTGACAAATTGCATCTCCTTTGTCTGTGCTAAATGGGCATTCCTCTTACACATACATTGAAAGCACTTCACTAGATCTGTGGCTACTTCCATGGTTTTTCAATCTAACATGTCTATGGATGATGTTTTTGCAGCAACAACTCTGGCTACTCCTCATACCTTTATCACTCATTACAAGTTGGATCTGGTTTTCGGAGTTAGGGCATAATTTGGTTCTGTGGCACTCAGGAATATGCTTCTTTGAGTCCACCCTGGATACAAGTAGCTAGGGACACTGTCCCATTCACTGAGGATAGAATGAAGATTGACAACATCAGATAAATAAGTTATGTACTTACCATAATTTTCCATCTGTGTTGCCGATCTTCATTCTGTCTCAACTTCCCAACCACCAACCCCCATCCATGGCTTCTGGAGAAGCGAGTATTTACACAATCTCTAAATATGTGTTTTGTATGTATATATGACTTTGGATATGTCTTTCCATAATTCTTTTCATCTTTCTTCCTATGCTGATATAGCAGCAAACAAGATCTGAGGTAATTGGGATAGGTGCATTGTGGGTAAGGGAGAAGCTCGAGAGATCTGGTGGCCATGAGCTTTAGCACTGGCTGAGTTGGATATGATGGATTGGATCCAAACCCCAGTTGTTGAGGAAAAATGAAGACTGATAACACAGATGGAACGTTATGGTAAGTACATAACATTTTATGTCAAGTGGGTTTAACAGAAGATGTGGTCCGACTTCCATGAGGTTGTGTTACTGTCTGAAAGAATTGAGTACCATGTGATCTGCAAAACACATTAGGTAGCTCATTGGCCGTACAGCTTTGTGAGACTATAGTACAGCCTTCTGCAGAGTAGCATTTTTATTACGTTTCTCATTCACAAATCTGATGGGGGGAGAACTCATACCTATTATTTTCTGAATTGGTAGTGTAAATTGTAGTTTCAGCCATACCTCCCTTTGTATTGTAAATCTGTTCCACAGAAGTTTCTGATTTGGAAGGATGTCACTTTTGTGGCAGTTTCATTGACTAGAAAGGGTTGTCATAGTTCTAGATCGCCTATGTACATATGTCATTTCTGCCATTTCCTCTTTTTTGTTTCTGGTTCTCTGACATAATTGTCCATGACTCAAATTAATGCCCTTGCTTTTCTCCTTTCCTCTATGTAATGTATTCTGCATAGGATGGTTAGGAAGGTAATTGTTTATATATTATCACCAAGATCAAAGATTTCAGGAGGTCATATAAATGTTTTGCTTTCTTTGCATAGTTAGTTGGGAAACCTAGTGGATAAACAAGCTGTTTCCATCTTGTTTGTGCTTTTTTTTCTGTTACGTTGAGGATGTGTCAAGGGCATATTCTACAAGGGCAAGTAGCTGTAACCATTGCATTTTCAGAGTTACTAATTGCAGACATGTAAAGCACCAACATTGGACTATTGTGCATACTTAAAAGGGGATAGTATTTCCAAGACCACATGTGGTTTCACTGCAGCAGTAGCCCGTGATTTTAGCAGGTTCTTCAGTCTGTTCGGAATGGTTTCTAGCCACATACTGTGAAGACTTTGGGACACTGAAATACCATAGTGCAGGTGTATGACATGCTCCTCAAGTGTATGATTTATTTTTATCTTGGATACACTCCTACTATCTCTATGTAAGTGTAAGAATTTCCTGTTTGCTCTTAATGATACAAGTTGAGAAAATATTCAACAAACATTCTACTTTGTTTAGCTAGTGCTTGGCCCCTCTTACAGTGTGACAGATTATCCTATTGCTTGAAAGGTTCTAGTAGCAGGAAAGCGTATGTAGTGACTGTATTTAATGCACTGTCTTTGCTGATCAATTCAGTTATGTAGGTGTACTAAATTGTGGCAAACCTGGACTGTAATTATACATATTTTTTCTTGATATTGCATTATTTCTGAAGTGTATGTATAAAACCTTTATTGAAATTTTTTTCTAGATCATGAGTTTTAATCCTCCAGATCTCCGGAGACGGCTTTGGATCATCTTCCCAGGAGAGGAAGGTTTGGACTATGGGGGTGTGGCAAGGTGTGTATTAAAGCTTTCTTTTATGGAATACCTGCTGCAGGCCACCGCAGTCTGTACAGGCTGGGATTTTAAATGTTTGTCATTTCTCATTGGTCTACTTGTGGATTTTATACTGAAAAGCACAGGAACCCCCTTTGTAGTGACCTTTTCAAGAGAGAACAAGGAGTAACCCTGGTGCTAAAACTTGTGTGATCCCATCCTTCCGCCTCAGTGGTAAGACTGGTTGCCACAGGAGGCATATTTAGGGCTTTCCCAAGCTTTAAACTCCTCTTAGCTCTCGTAATGCACCACATTTCACGTGCTCTTCAGATACCATATGCTTGTCAGACCTCTCATCCAGAAGTGACCACAGGCTAGAGTAATTCTTCAAAATTCTTCTAATCTTTTGTAGGCGTAAGTATCTTGAGTAAAAAGTTATTTCCTCTGTTTCTGCTAAATGTAACCTTAATTGTTAAATGTCTTTCTCCTGGTCCCATCTTAGTCTGCTGATGACTTGGACATTTAAGAAGCATATTAATTGTTTGTTTGCATTATTTTATTTTTACTAGAGACAGAAATTGAGGGGAGAAGACCTCAGGCTTTAAAAAGCTTTTAAAAGTACGGCCACAAGATCTGCCAGGATACACCCAGCCACTTGTTTACCTGGAAGTGTAACACAGAGCCTTGGCATGATGCATTTAAGCACTGCAACTGTCTGTAAATCCAGTCAAATTTTACTTCACCCTGGGCAAAATAGTAGATCAGTGTACATGTCTCCTCTCTCTTGCTAGCCTCATAACATTTAGTATACTAAAGCAGTGTAACAACTGCCTTATGTTCACAATGAATTCTTACTAAACACAATTAACTCTGGTAAGTACAGATGTTTAAAAGGTATGGAGGCCTTATTGCCGCAAAATAACACAGACTGAGCATAACAGCAACACACCACACCTTGTGCATCCAGCCCTGACACATAATGTAATGTACACTTAGTAAAGAAATCCTTACCCAAGCCTCATATACCTGTATAGTTTCAGCAAAAATTGGAATCGTACATTGCATCACATAATATCTCACTTTTTACATAAAGTCATCATGAAACAAAGAGCCTCAGTTCCAGTGCATTAGATTACTCCACAAGCAAAAATGTTTTAGTAAGGCTCACTGACTCCTCATTCACCAGGCTGGAAAAAGATGGGGTAACAATAAGTTGTCTTTCAGGTGCCAGGATCCTGAATGTCTCAAGGGCTCTTGGGACCATTGCACTAGACATATGTAACTATGGCATGGTAGTTGTGCATGTAGGTGTGAATGACTTAGGGCGAAATGCTGAGAGAGATGTATAGACAGATATGTCTGAGCTCTCTGTGCATGTCACAAATGCAGACAAGATCACAGTACTGAGCAGAGTCTTCCCTTCAACACGAATGACTCCTAGATGTGAAGAAAAGATGGCTGGCTTCACAAATTTAAATATTTGGTGGTGGTGTGGTGTTGTAGGGGGATCTTATATGTGTTGCCTTGGAACAAAATGTTTGATAGTTTCACTTGGTTTGCAATGGATGGTCTGCACTTCTTACACAAAGACTTAACACAAACTGCCTTCTTACACAAAGACTTAACACAAACTGCTTAAAGCTTTGCCTTGCCCCGTAGTATCTTTTTAGGCCAATTTCAGTTAACAAGCTTTCCATTGCAGCAAAACACATTTGTGTCAAAGCATGATCAAATTTGAGGTGGTTCTGTTCAGTACCAGAAGCCTAAACAAGATGCCAAACTTTGAGGCAATCTTACATTTAGAAGGCATTCAAACATGTGAAATCATTGAAACAGGGTTTAAATGATCATAAAGTATTTCCTGCATCCCTGGATTTGGGGTCTAACGTGCCTTCATATCCAATGGCATCTGTGGTGGCATGTTCATGTTTGTCTGAGAGCATATCAACTCTGTACAGATTTCCCAAGAACCCACAAATGGGACTTATCGAACTTCAAATCAGCCTGAACAAAATTAACTATTGGATATTTTGTCCTGTTCAGTCCTTCTCCCTGGGTTATGGATCCAATCCTGTGGACCAACTCGGTCGCATCTTCCCCACTTCACATTCTAGTCTTGAGCTCCTCCCTCTTCCTATAATATACCACACTACTTCTAACTCCCCATATCTCGTTTAATGTCTGTTATGGTCAGACTCAGGATTTCAAATCTCAAGCTGAGAGAGGTTCATTTATGTAAATTGTAAGTTTAATTCTTTTCTCCCTCCCTCTTTAGCCACTAGTGGCTATGTTCCTTATCCCATTCCTCTGTAATTTTAGATCAGTCTAGCCCTTTATATTGGTGGGCTTTTCTGCGATACTTAACTTTCTGCTACCGGAGAGGGTTTCTTTTACTTCTACTATGCTCTCTTCTCCTATTTCATATTGTTTGCTAGGTTAAACCTTTCTGAGCACTGCCTTGTCAGTCATATATTAGTGCATGTGCTCTGAGTTCATTATGGTGGCCTTCTGTTTATTTTTGGCTTTCACGTTATCGTCCTTGATAGTGCTGACTTTGTAGCTGTTAGAGTACAGACCATGCAGACTGTTTTCAGTTTTCTTCCTCAGTAATGTCTTGCACAGTTACTCTGCCTTTTCTCATGGGTAGCTTTTCCTTGTAAATGAGGGCTTTATTAAGTGGGGAAGAGAGTTTCCCCCTAGCATACCTCTCAGTTGTACAGTTGTTTGTAGAATGTCCAGACTTCTGCCTTACGTTTTTGGTTTGTTCTTCATAAAATTGTGGTTTTCTGGCAATTACTATGATCCGAGGATGGAAATTTCTCAATAATATAATTTTGTGCTTCAGATTTCATAGCCTTCAGAAATGCACATGCTGAGACAAGTTCTGTTCCTCTGCAAAAAGAAAAAAAAAGATTTTGTCCAAATTGATTGCTCTAAATGTTGAAATGTGTGGCTACATGGAGAGCTGAATCTTCCATGGCTGGGCTCTATCGTCTGCTGGAGTTGCAGGGTTTGGCCTCTAAATAGAAACCTTCTAGCAACTTCAGATAGGATTTTGGATCCTTCCTTCCTGTTCCTTACATCCTAGGTCTGAGATCCAGAGGGGTTCTAGTGTCCACAGAGAGCAGGGCACTTTTCAGATCCAGTTCGTTTGAGTCCTTAGCGATGGAATGGGGTTGTCTATACCTCCAAGGCACTCCTTGGATCCAACATTCTCTTTATCTGTTGCTTCTGCAGCAATGTCTCTCAATGGTTCAGGTCTTCCAGAGTATCCATTTATTTCATGGGTTCCAAGATTTTCGGATCAGACTTCTCTGAACTTAAGTCTTGGCTTCCAATTTGAAACCACTAATAGACACCTTGTATTTGTGGTATACAGATCCAATCTCAGAGAAGCTGAATCTCTGAACCAGGACATGAATCAGGACTACGTTTTTCAACTTACACCTCAGATCCAAACTATGGGTACATGAGGGTAAAATCCTAAATTTTATGGCTAGGTCATGCCCTCCATCAGTTTGGAATAGCTGGACAGTTACCACAATATACATATGTTTGTATGTGTGTGTGTGTATATATATATATATATATATATATATATATATATACACACACACACATATATATATATCTATATATATATATATATATATATATATATATATATACACGCATACACACAGCAAGGCTATCAACCTATATGCCTAAAATGTGATGTCAGTCACTAGCAATTCAGAGCTTTTCCTTTTGGACTCTTCTAACCCCCAGGGTGTTTACCTAATGCATGACACTGATTGCAGTTCGCCTGAGACTCAAAGGATACCAGCTGTTCCATATTCAGATGACTAGCTCCACACTTGCCTTAACCAAGCAGCGTCTGCTACAGACAAAGAATTATCTATTTTTCTCTCAGATCTCCATACCCCCTGGCGTTAAAATAAATCTAGCCAAATTAAATCTATTCCCAGAACAGAATTCCTAACGATCCTTGCCTCTTCATCGCATCGCATCACATCACATAATTAAGAAATCAGATAAAAGATTTGCTGTCCTTTACGTCTCTTCCAACAATACTGACTTTACATGCTGTTAATCCCGTATCAATACATCAACGGCCAAAATACCTTTCCATCTAGTAAGGGTTCATATGTGTGGATCCTTTAATGGCTTTTGGTGGGTCAGTGGGCCATTCCTTCCAGTCTCTGCCTGCCCCTATAAAGACTCTCAAATTTGCAAATATCATTCCTGCTGGTGGACCCAGTTGGACTACCCCACTTCTAGTCTAGCCGTTTCTCGTCGTCCTCCATAGCCATGATGACCATGGATGCTTCCCACTGGGGTGGGGGGGCATTTAAGTGAGACCAGGTCATGTGGTCTCTCCCAGTAGCCAAGTTACATTTCTATCCCCTATGGATGGAAGCAATCTCTTTCCCTCTTCCAACCTTGCATGTTCCTGGGGAGTCAGGTAAGCATTATTCAAGACACGAATTTTAAGTAATAAAGTTATGGTAAGTGCTGTGCCATATTTCACCCAAGTGGTCAGATATTTGTTTTAGTAGTGATTATAGGTAATGAGTTGGTATTCTGATTGGTATGTTGATATCTGAGTCAGAAAGAAATTAAGAGATTTTTCTTTTTTGGGTAGTTCAGTCATGATGAAGCTAACAAATTTATTACCCGACAATAATTGGAGAAAATCCTGAGACACGTATCCTTATCAGTTTAACTGCAGAGTAATGCTTTCAGCAGTGGTTTATCATTTCAGCATTTGAAATATTTTGTATGACAAGGTGCAGGCAAAGATCCTTCAACAGGATAGTGTAAAAGTCTTACTAATTTGTTGCTTGCAAGATTAATTATTGAGTAGTGGAAGCAGTAAGAATTCATTAAACAAGTTCAGTTTCCTTAAGAATGTATGAGTGTCCAATATTAATAGCCTGATGCATAAGGGAAGTTTAGGGAAAGCCTGATGTTCATCATATTGATTACTGCTGCAGTAGCCTTAGCTATGAGTTGTATCCTACCAAGGATATAACAGCCAGCCATCTTCCAAAGTTTCAGAGCACTTTCCATGCACTCAAACTGTGACAGCTCGTGTTCAGCCGCCCAGAAACGTGGTTTTGAGCAACCAGTCTTTCCAAGATTTCTTACTGCCAAAGAGTGCGCTCCACTGTGGGCTTTTGATGATTGACGGTAAGCTTGTGTTCTTCCATTCCTGAGCAGGTAAGTTCTCTTTGGAAAAAAAACGTCCACATTATAAATTTATTCCTTAAATGTACTTTCTGGTTAGGAGATTGTTTGTATAAGAATTTGTGTTTTAACAGGTTTACTTTGGAAGCTCGAAGTCTCAAAGCTTCAAACTTCATATGGTCAAGACCATAAGATTGAAGATTTGAAAGTTCGAATGGTTTAAATAAAGATCAATGTGCAGAGCGAAATGGGAAATTTACCATCATCTTCACTAGAGTGTGATTTTGAAGTTGGTTTATTTAATTAGCAGTGGGTGTGGGAGGTGCAGCCCCCCCCCCCCCATGTGGAGAGTGCAGGGGGGCTTATTCCCCTGCATAAACATAAAAAAAGTGTGATTTTTTTTTTTTATTGAAGTTTAGAACTTTCAAAACTTCAATGTTATGGTCTCGACCATATGAAGATCAAAGTTTTGAAAGTTCAAGTTTCCAAAGTAGATCCGTTTTAACGGACTGTCATAATACTTAACTGTACTTTTAAACAGGCGAGGACTTTTTTCCAGTCAGTTTAAAAATATATATTTTAAAAGACAAGATTGTAAGTGCACTGTATCATAATTTGAGTGCTTTTTTTCTGTCAGTTTAAAAGTGGTGTAAAGTAACTGAAATTATTTTTTGTGCGGAGGAATTTTGTTTTATTGTTGTAGAGCTGGCATAGCCTTTTAAAGGACCTTTTCCTGTGTTTTTCTATCAAAAAAGTAACTTTTGTGGACTAGTGGTTACAGGCATTTGCTGCTCCTCTTCCCCAGGAAAGAGGCACAGGTTTTGACTTGAGCATGGAACAAGACTTCAGGTCCTACAGTCAGTCCTTATTCCAGCCACAAAAAGAAAAAAATTAAGCAGTCTTTGCCACCACAGCAGGTTAGCTTGCCTAAGCAGTAGGTGGGTGACTCTGCTGTGGCCATTTGCTCTACCCCAGACCATTCATCTTTTACCTCAGATCTCTCTGGTATAGCACCTACAAGCAGTAAAGTCTGGGGGTTAGCCACATCTTCTGCAGCTGTTGGGGTTCCTTCAGTGGACAAGGGAGAGGGAAAAGAGAAGGTTTCCCTGTTTCACAGTGATGTGCCTATCTCTGTGAAAGCTGCTGCCATTAACAACACAGCTGGCCCTGTTTTTCCTGTCAAAAAGAAACACAACCAAGTATGTATCTGCTCCTCCTCAGTTTTCTTTGGATAAGAGTAGTTTACTGGGGTTGGTTCAGGGTTTAATTCAAACTATTTATTCTTCTTATAAGTACCCGTGGAGGTCGTGCTGCGGTAGCGTTGTCGCCTCACAGTAAGACGCTGTCCGGTTCGATTCTCAGCTAGAGCGTCTTCTCCGTGGAGACATGCGTGAATGGGCGTACCTTCATTGAAGGTTGTGCGTCAGGGCTGGTAACTCGGCACGTAAAAATCAACTACCAATCATTAGCGGACCGGAGTTCCGCTGTGGCGACCTCTAACCGGGAAAAGCTGAAAGACACAACAACAACAACATAAGTAGTTTGTGGTAAAAGAAAGGAGAGTTGCAGGGACTGGTTATCATAGGTTCATACTAGGCTATCTGCCCTGGGGCAATTATAAGCCTAGCCTGATTCTGTATGGCTTACGCCACCCCTTGATTTGAGTATACTGTGCCCTTTTTAAGGTTTAGTTTACTGTGCCTCTGTCTAATAGTGACACTGGAGTAATCCCTGGGACAAACCTACGATCCCCCATCCACTTATCGAGATTCTTCTTGAAGAGATTCAGTGAGGTGCTCTGCCTCACATGAACTGGAATTCTATTCCAGAGCGAAGGGAGCCTCTGGGTTATGAACCTGTCCCTCCAGCAAGTTCTATTTATTTCTGTGCTGAGGTTCAAGTCCCTCGAGCGTGTGGCTCTAAGGGATTTAGATTTACTGAGGTGGAGCATGTCCATTAATTCTGGATTTGACATAGCTTTGTATGTCAGGCATAGATCGCCTCGAAGTAGGCGGTATGCAACTGAGTAGAGCTGGAGTTTTTTAAACCGAGCAGCATATGGCATCTGTTTGAGACCCTTGATCCTCTTGGTGAGATACTTTTGGGGTCTTTCTAATTGCTGCAGGTGTCGGGTAAGGTACATCCCAAATGGGGCATTGTATTCTATGATGGGCCTGATGAGGGATGAATAAAGGGGCACGATTACCTCTCTTGATCTAGATGTGAAACCCTTTGTGATGAGGTGGGCTATGTAGAAGGTCTTTCTAACCACTTTGGCAATGTGGTTTTCAAAGGAGAGATTGCTGTCAACTTGGGTCCCCAGGTCCCTAATAACTTTCTCTGTACTTAATGGGTTTCCGCCTATGTGGTAATTTGTGGGCACATTGTTTTTGCCAAAGGGTATGACTATACATTTTTTGGCATTTAGCTTTAAACCATGGCGCTGGCACCAGTTATCTGTGTCTGTGAGACCTTTTTGAAGGATGTTTGTGTCAGCTGGAGAGTTGATTATGGCGCCCAGTTTGCAGTCGTCTGCGAACTTGGTGAGCCATAGTCCTCCCACGTTTGCCTGTACCTCGGAAAAGTATATACCGAACAAGAGTGGTCCCAGGACAGAACCCTGTGGGACGCCACTTGTGACCGGTTTCGAGTCTGACATGGCTCCAGCAACTCTCACTCTGTGGGTTCTGTCTTTGAGCCAGTTTGCGATCCATCTTGTGACATAGGGGTTTATATTTAAGCTGGATAGCTTATCTATGATGCCCGAGTAGGGTATTGTGTCAAATGCCTTTGCAAGGTCCAGATAGGCTGTGTGGACTACCTTCCCTTCATCTATGGCTTTGGTGACTGTTTCAAAGAAGTCATCCAGGTTCAAAAGGCAGGATCTGCCCTTAAAGCCGAACTGGGTAGGATCTAGTGTCTGTAGGTCCCCAATGTCTTTGTTTATGAGCTCCATGATGATCCTCTCCATAGCCTTGCAGACTAAGCTAGTCAGGCTTATGGGGCGATAGTTTCCAGGGTCCGTAGAGGCTCCACCTTTGTGGAGTGGGACCACTGTTGTGGGCACATATCCTGTAGTGAGGCTGAGATTGTATAGCTGTTTTATTTGAGGGATTAGTTCCTCTTGTAGTTCATGTAGGATGCAACCTGGGACGCCATCTGGTCCCATGGAAGCAGTGTTTTTTTGCTTTGGAGAGGGCAGCCTTCACCTGAGCATCTGAGATGTTTGGGAGGCAGCCCTCTGCCGGGATAGATGCTTGCTCTTTTGGAGGGGAGGGGGTGGAGAAGTTTGCACTGAACCTGTCTGCCAGGATATTGGCGACGTCTGTGGGTTCAGTGTATTTTTTGTCGTTTAGAATCAACTCAGAACAAGTCTGGGAGTTGCATCCCAGGTTTCTAACATAATTGAAAAAAGCCTTATGATTGTCTTTCGTGTCCTGTGCAATTTTTCTTTCGAAGCTGGCCTTGGTGGATTTTGAGGGATCGTAATTTTTTGCTAGTACTGATCAGAGATGCCTTCCCTATTAGGGATTTTGCTCTATCATGTAGCAGCTTCCTCCTTCTATTGTACAGTTTATTTATGGCAGGGGTTCACCAGACTGGACGCCTGCCTTTGGATGATTGGGTCTTGGTTTTGTTTGGGATAGCATGATCCATGCATTCCTGGAGATGTCCGTAGAATGCATTTATATAGGATTCTGCAGTTTGGGCTGTAGTTTCCACTGGCCCTGAGGCCTTGAAGGATTCCACTTCGGTTTTGAGAAGTGAGAAGTTCGCTTTTGAGAAGTTTTTCACTGTGGTTTTCTGGGCTGGGGGTGGGGTCGGGATGTGGACATCCAGTGAAATTAATTTATGGTCTGATCTTACCAATGAGGGATATACTTCTGGTGTGGAGCATAGAGTCCCCATGTTGGTAATGATCAGGTCTAGTATGTTGTCCCCTCTTGTGGGAGTGGTGACTAGTTGTTCCATAACATTTGAGTTTATAATTTCCAGGAATCTTTGGGCTAAGGTGCTGGGGCTTGAGTAGTGCTTCCAGTCAATGTTTGGGTAATTGAAGTTGCCCAATATAATGGTGTTCGTGGAGATCTTCATGTTCTCCAATGTTTTCAGGAAAGCTGAATGGGATTCCTGACTTTAAGAGGGTGGTCTGTAGGATGCTATAAACTGAAAAGCAGTCTTGCCCACTGTTAGTTGCACATGGATGGTCTCCGATACTTCGTGCAATGCCACTAACCTAGAGGTGTGGATATCCTTGATAAATATGGAAACTCCCCCTCCTTTTGTGGTTTGGTCCGGGTTTTGGGGCCGAAAAGCATGATATGAGGTATAGCCTGGTAGTGCTGGTGTGCTCTCTGGAGCCTTGAACCAGGTTTCTGTCACTGCACAGATATCGATGTTCTCCATACTGAGGAGAGCTTCGAGTGCGTGCATCTTGAGGTTAAGACTTCTGGCGTTTAGCAGCATTACCCTTAGTTTCTTGTTCCTTGTGCTGTCTATGGGGGTGGGTTTGACTTTTGAGCCTTGCCTAAAAAAGGCACTATGGGGGTGGCAAGAGCCTTTGCCAATATCCGAAAGCCCAGTGGTGACAGGTGCAAGTCGTCCCTAGTGAAGCAACATGGCTTGTCGAGCATGTCATCCCAGGCTGACAGACACTGGATCCCCTTTGAATGACACCAAAATTTTAGCCAATTGTTAAAATCGATCATTTTGTCTTTGTACTGTGGCATCCTTCTAGGTGAGGGTAAGATGCTGCTCAAGGTCAGGGTCATACCAGCCTGGGCTACATGATCAGAGAGCTCCTCTTTGTCTCTTTTCATGTAGTCCAGGGAGGTACGTCTCAGGTCATTCACACCAGCATGTACAATGACTGAGTCATATTTGTATTTGCTTTGGAGTGACCTGAGTGCTTGCGTTGTGTCGGATCCTAGCACCAGACAGGCAGCTCACTTGTGACCTTCTCTTTATTCAGCCTGGTGAGCGGGACGTCAGTGTGTCTGACAATAGAGTCACCTATAACAAGAGTATCAGGTGTGTTATTCAGCCTTAAGGGCTGTGGCTGCTTGGCACACTGACTATGTGGGTTGTGTTGTGTGTGTTTTGTTTTGAGGTAGTGTTTGCTTGGATGTCTGCTTTGGAGGTCTCTGTTGCTTAGGTAGATTTTTATGTAGAGCCTCCGAGTATGTTTTTGTGTATTTATGTGTTTGGTTCGCTGATGTGGTGGGACTATGTAATACTGGAATTGTGTTGTGTGAGGTTACCTTCTCCTCCTGACTGGTAACACCAGTTTTGAGATGAGAGAGCTCAGCCTCCAGTTTGGCTAAATAGTTGCATCTCTCACATATATTTGAACCTGTTTGGAGGAGGAGAGGGTTGTCCGTGTACATGAGACAGTTGTAACATTGCCTCAAAATTCCCAGATTCACCAGCTGGACTGGAGAGGAAACCATTGACTGACCTTTGGACATGCTAGAGTAATATGGAAACTGAATTTAAGACGGACCAATAGAGGACAGGGTAATCGTAGAGAGTATAAGAGTAAGTAGTGCTTATGGTTTAATAGTGCTAACTTGTAGGCTTACTTAATTGGACCAGTGAAGGGCCTTAGAATGAGAATATGGTGTTTAAATTGAGAGAGAGAGCAGTTCTAAGGGAAAAAGTGAAGAGCAGACTTTGTGGAGCCAGGAATACTTTAAACCCAATTAGGCGGCGCTGCCCATTGTTGCGCTATGCTCAAAAACGCTCAAAAGAGGGTTTTAAGAGAGGAAGATGGAGTTTTGGAATTGACCCAAAATGGCCAATAAAACTACAGTTTCAAGTCAGTAACCACTCCCACAGGGGCAGGCAAGCTGCTCAATGTTTTTCACTGCCACTGATCAACAGAGAGACTTTCCTTTAGCCCAAGCAAAAAATGGCCTCACAGAAACTTACAAACAGTTCAAGAACAGCAAGCCTGTAACTGAACTTTTTTAAATCTCAGAAAAGTGGGAAAAAAGCACGATTTTTTTTTTTGTTTTTTTGTTTTTTCAGAGATAGCGGAGGTTAACAAGTATCAACAAGTTATAACAGTGCAGTAAATGACCCTACACAAGAGTGCTAGGTCAAAGACAGATAAAATGCAAGTTTTGAGAAAAAAACGATTTTAAAAATAAGTGCAAACAGGAAATTCAGTAAACAGCTCTAGGTTGTGCTCAAAATACAGTTACTAATGCAGAAATCAAATTTAACAAGCCAGAAAATGCTCAAAATAGGCAGCTATGCAGAAAAACTTAGCAAATAAACAGAGGAAAAATACTTAGTCTCAAACGTGGCTCCTTTCTTCTCTCAGCGTTTTCTCCTCTTGGTGGGTGCTTCGCCAACAAGCCTGAAAAGATGCCAAAACCACGAGGCAACCAGGTTTTAAGAGAGGAAGATGAAGGAGTTTTGGAATTGACCCAGAATGGCCAATAAAACTACAGTTTCAAGTCGGTAACCACTCCCACAGGGGCAGGCAGGCCGCTCAATGTTTTTCACTGCCACTGATCAACAGAGAGACTTTCCTTTAGCCCAAGCAAAAAATGGCCTCACAGAAACTTACAAACAGTTCAAGAACAGCAAGCCTGTAACTGAACTTTTTTAAATCTCAGAAAAGTGGGAAAAAAGCACGATTTTTTTTTTGTTTTTTCAGAGATAGCGGAGGTTAACAAGTATCAGCAAGTTATAACAGTGCAGTAAATGACCCCACACAAGAGTGCTAGGCCAAAGACAGATAAATGCAAGTTTTGAGAAAAAAACGATTTTAAAAATAAGTGCAAACAGGAAATTCAGTAAACAGCTCTAGGTTGTGCTCAAAATACAGTTACTAATGCAGAAATCAAATTTAACAAGCCAGAAAATGCTCAAAATAGGCGGCTATGCAGAAAAGCTTAGCAAATAAACAGAGGAAAAATACTTGGTCTCAAAAGTGGCTCCTTTCTTCTCTCAGCGTTTTCTCCTCTTGGTGGGTGCTTCACCAACAGCCAACAACAGCCAACAAGCCTGAAAAGGGTTCTCTCAGAGGCTTGTTAGAATGTACTAGCGGTTTTAGTGAGAGAATACTGAGCTCTCTCAGTCCCTTAGAAAATACCTTGAGTTGTTACATTCTTCCTGTTCTGGCTGCGTCGGTGGATACATGTGTTACTGCCTATAATTTTCCTAGCGGTCAGCCAGTTGCCACTAAAAAGGCAGATAAGATTGTATAAAGTTCTGCAATCTTTTAAATTTTTATACACTATTCCCCAACCTGACCCAGCAGCTATAACTTTAATTGATCCCACTGCTGCTAAACACTTAAAAACAGTAAAATTGGAATTAACTGATACAGATGGGAAAATTGTTGATGAGAAAGTGTATACTCCTGCAACTTTGATTTTCGGAATTTTGAATTGTCAAGTTCTTATTTTGTTCTGACAGATTGTGAAAGTATGAGGAATGTTTTATTTATAGTTTCTTTTTGTGAGGAAAACCTGCTTTAAATGAATTGCTATCCATGATGTTCTTCATCCCACATTGCTGCTGTTTTGTTTACCTCCACTTCAACATACGTGTTGTCTGATCTGATCTCTGCACCTGTTTTGAAGGTTCCATGGTTCTGACTCCTCCCCTACCCATAATTTCCCAAACTCCACCCTAGTACTTCAGATCTTGTTTGTAAAGGCTGTCATAGAGTATCCTTTGTAAAGGTTATTTCTTCTCTCCTCCTCCTACTGACAGAATTTTTCTCTCAAGTTTATTGCAATCAGCGTAAAAGGTTTTCTGTGCGGTATTAGGTAGATAGCTTTAGTAAATAGTTTTAAGTAGTTGTAAGGTTTAGTAGTTGTGCAGTATTTAGTATAGATCAGCAGCTTACTTTGCCTTTTTGAAGTTGATAGAGTTAAGTATAGATAAACATATTTACATATTTGTATGCATTGTGTGTGTATTTTCTTACAAGTTTCATAATGACTGACATTCAAGCTTTTAAGAAGTGTGCTAAGTGCTGGCATAAGCACCATCCTCAGGACCCTCACACTTGGTTTACCCGATGTTCTTCGTGTTTCACTGTTGCAGTCATTACATTTGGGTTATCTGCTTGCAGGTAGCCCTCAGTCGGCCTGATTAACAAAGTCTTGGGTCCTGCATCAGTAGCTGTCCCTTCCATGACGTCAGGTCGTCAGGGATATAAAACATGCAGCCGACGCCATTACATCAGTCTTTCTTGCCGTGCGGTGCCAGAAGCAGAAGCAGTTCTCAAGTGCCAGTCGGCCGACTCCTGCAATTTTTGTTTTTGAGTTTCAGAACCGAAGTCTTCAACTAAAAGCTAAGTGCCCCATTGGGGAAACTTTTTCTTGCTCTTAACCGATGTCAGTAAAAGTAAATAATTGTATTACTTGTGGAAAGCAAATACCTCATAAAGATTTTCATTCGTACTGTGTTCCTTGCCTAGGCCCAGAACATGATGTACGTCTGTCGGTTCTGTGCTTTATTTAAACCACAAACTATCCGTCGGTATATTTACGCTTCTAAATATTTTGGTGCTCTGTTCAGTTATTCTGATATGTCTTCGGTCAGCCATCCGACTACCGACATTCTGAAAAAACGCAAAGATAAAGACAGAGACAGGCCTCCTAGGTCCAAAGCTGCCGACAATGCTTCTCCTAAGCCAGTCGCCAGTACTCAGGCACTTTCGCAGCCCCTGATACCTGCTACTTCTGATTCGCAGGCCTTTACTGGGACTACTGAGACACATTTGGAGTGCGGTATGCCACGAGATGCTTCAACTGTGGAACCTGCGGATGTCTCTACCTTGGATTGGTCCGGAGCGGCTGTGCAGGCACCGGCTTCTGAGGGTGTATTCAGGCTTACTGACTTGCGTATTAAACCAATGCCATCTTCTTCTTCAAGGCCTAAATCTCGAACCATGCCTAAAAAACTGATGCCCAGACCGCATGGTCAGGCCTCTATGCCTAAAAAACAGATAAGAATGGCTGAAGACCTTATTACTTTAATCAGAGGGAAGCCAACCTTCACCCTCTAAGAGACCTAGGACTGAGTTTGTTTGATACTTCCGACCAGGATTATGAATTTTCTGTTTCCTCTGATGACTAGGATTTACCGTTACCTACCTATGAGGATTCTGATGCTGAGGACTCCATTCCATCTGCCCCCCCCCCCCCCCGAGGATTTCTCTTTTGGTGAAACCTTGCATACTTTCGGAGCATTTTCGTTGGGAAAGTCCGGATTTCTCTGATTCTAAAAAGAGGTTTAGGGATTTCTTACTCCTGCCCCAGCACAGGCCTTTAACCATACCTCCTGCACTAGACATTGTTGATGATGCATTTGCAGAATCTAGCTTGGCCACTGACTCTTTACCTCCTGCTCCCAGGAAACCTGATGTATATTACAGGGTCCCTGACTCTCACAAGTTCCTTTTCAAAAATCCTACTGTGGATCCTGAGACCATTTCACAGGGGCCCAAGGGCATAAAGCTACTATTGCCAAAAATCCTACCGCCTCTAATAGAGACTCCAGGGTAGCTGGATAGATGGGGTAAGAAGGTATACACTTCTGCAACTTTGGCAATTAGGGCCTTAAACTGCCAGTTTCATATGTTGAAGTATCTGCAGCATATTATTGGATTGCTTAAACAGAAAATTATGTTGTTTCCTGATTGTGCTGAAAATAAGGATTTACAGGATTTATTGCGTTCAGCTGAACAGGTTGGAAAACATACTTTGCAATGTAGTTTTGACTCTAGAGGCATCTTGCAGGGCTGCTGTAACTGGGTCTGTACTTAGAAGACATGCTTGGCTTAAGGAGCAATCCCTACCAGATCATGTTAAAGCAAAATTACTGGATGCTCCCCTAAACCAGGACCGCCTGTTTGGCAAACAAGGCAGAATAAGTTCTTAGAAAGATGGAAGAAAAAGCTAAATCTATGCAAACTGTTAAAGATTGTTTACAAGTACAACCTCCAAGATTTAGTAGGCATTGGCCTTCCAAGAATTGGTCCTTTCCTGCTTCTTCCAGACCTTCTCAGTCCAAACCCAGATCCAGCAGAGCTCCCAGGCTGCAGTCCCAGAGTACACACAGGACTAAGCAGTGGGGGGCCGCCACTTCCAAATGTGGGAGTAATCAGACTCCCCCTATGGTAAACTGTCTCAATGACTTCCTTTTAAAATTATCAAGCACTTATCAACTGACTGCCCCTTTGGGAGGAAAGATTGCTCTTCATGCAAAGAACTGGGAACTCGTTACCCAGGATAAATGGGTTTTAAATAGTGTCCCAGGGATACAGATTTCACTTCCACACAGTGTCAACACCAAGCGGGTGGCCAGACCTACCCCCAAATCTGTGGGCAGAGGCCCCAAAACAAGTACTTTCTCTATTAAGCATGGGGGCTATTCAGTTGGTACCAGAAGAGGAAAACAGACAAGGTTTCTACTCGAGACTTTTCCTGGTACCCAGAAAAGACAATTCATGGTGTCCTATCCTGAACCTGTCTACTCTAAACACCTTTTTGGAGATTCCAAAATTCAGGATGCTGACTCTTCACCAGTTGCTTCCTATGCTAGGCAAAGATGCCTGGTTGGCAACACTAGATTTAAAAGAAGCATACCTGCACATCCCAATCAGGGAATCTTGCAGAAGATACCTACGCTTCAAAGCAGGCTACACGCACTATCAGTTCTCTGCACTGCCCTTTGGCTTGTCTACTGCGCCCAGGGTATGCACAAAGTACCTAGCTCCAGTTATTGCATTTTGCAGGCAAAGAAATACCTGGGCAATTGTCTAATTCAGGCAGAAAGCCAAGACATACTTTTGAATCATCTGGCCTTTGTACAAAGGGTTCTAATGTGTCTGGGGTACACCATAAACAAAAAGAAATCACACCTGGTACCCTGTCAACAAATTATATTCCTGGAAGCAAGCTTGAATACACCTTCCCAGATGGCTTTCCTCACGCCAGAGAAACAAATTCATTTGACAACCTAATTCAAACAAGTGGCCACAAAAACCCTGCTATCTGCAAGACAAATTCTTCTAATTCCACATGCAAGACTGCATATGAGGAAACTACAGTGGTATCTAAAAAGCCTATGGTGTCAACATTCTCAGGATCTAGAAGCAATGATTCCTATCATAACTTGCCTACGCCTAGAGTTACTTTGGTGGGCAGAGGCCTGCCAACAAAACAAGGGACTACCTTTCACACTACCCCCTGCCACCCAAACCCTAACAGATGCATCAGAATATGCATGGGGGGGCTCACCTGGCAGGGAAGTGCATTCAGGGCAAATGGAACCCAAGTCAAATGCACTTGCACATCAATCAAAAAGAAATGTTAGTTGTACATAATGCTCTGACAGCCTTCAAGGACTACAGTCTTCCAGGGCAACTAATGGTAAAGACGGACAACACCACTGTTATGTGGTACATAAACAAGCAGGGGGGTACACATTCTTACCCCCTCTGCAGACTAGCCATGCATTGTGGAACACAGCCTTGAGTTACCAAGTGCACCTAAAAGCTCAATTCCTACCAGGAAAATTAAATACACTGGCAGATTAAGCAGAACCCTCATGGACCCACACGAGTGGAAACTGGAACCAAGGATTTTCAACATGTTGACGAGCAAATGGGGGAGCCCCGATTATAGACCGGTTTGCCTCTCCCCAGAACTACCATTTGGACAAATTTTGCACAAGGACTCCCCACAAACAAGCCTGGAAAGTGGATGCTCTGTCCTTCAGCTGGAAAAACCTATCAGTCTATGCCTTCCCCCCACTGCCTCTGCTCTCCACCGTACTACTGAAAATCAAACAGGGCAAACCAAGGATGATTTTGATTGCTCCAGACTGGCCACGCCAACACTGGTATCCCCTCCTGCACAGTGTGTCATGGTTATCCCCATGGCACCTGCCTCAGACACACCTTCCCTGTTGTCTCAGCAGCAGAACCAGATTCTTCACCCTCAGATTCTAACACTGAACCTAGCAGCGTGGCTAATTACCTAATCTCTCCTTTACCATTCCTCAGTAAACCTGTGATGGATTTCATTTTAAAGGCAAGGAGGCCTAGTACTAGAAAGTCTTATGCTGAAAAATGGAAAAGATTCTGTGCCTGGAACCAATCTCAAAGGATGAGCACAGCAGCACCCAATTTACCTCAGATTTTGCAATACTTAACTGAAATGCTTCTTCAAGGGCCTGTCTTTTTCCTCCAAAATTCACACCTCAGCCATTTCAGCTCATTATAACACAGAACCTCCCCTCTTCTCTCATCCACTACTCAAGCAGTTCCTCAGAGGGGCCAAAAATTTGAGACCACCCAGGAGCACTCCAACCCCAGGCTGGGACCTTAACTTTGTTTTGGAAAAACTCTACCCCTCCTTTCGAGCCAGCTGCAACTGCAGACTTAAAATTTCTTTCTTGGAAAACAACTTTTAGCAATCACTTCAGCAAGAAGGGTATCTGAATTACATGCCCTTATGGCAGTGGAGCCTTTCATCATCTTTCATGTGGACAGGGCGTCCCTCAGAACCAACCCATCCTTCATGCCCAAGGTGGTATCCGTTGTGGCTCTTAATCAGTCCATTCATTTGCCAACCTTCTTTCCCAATCCACAGAACAAAGGGGAACGGATACTGCATTTCTTGGATGTGCACAGACAACTTAAATTCTACTTGGACAGGACTAAACCTCAAAGGAAATATGAACAACTGCTGTTTGCATTTGCTGCAGGGGCAGAGGGGAAGGTTATTTCAAAGCAAACCATTTCTAAATGGATAGGCCATTGCATTCATTTCTGCTATAAGCTCCATGGAAAACCTATCCCACAGGGGGATCAGACCTCACTTCACCAGGGCTGCATCTACCTCTACAGCCTTTCTCAGAGGCGTCCCTACAAGGGACATCATAGAAGCTGCTACCTGGAGTTCTGTACATACTTTCACCAAGCATTATCATTTGCCAGTTTTCTTTAAATCCAGAGCTGGCTTTGCCACTGCAGTCTTGCAGGGCCTTATAGTTAGGCCTAATGCTAAATTCCTCCTCTCAACCATAGCTTTAGGAATCTACCAAAATGTAATTACTGCAACAGTGAAACACTAAGAACGTAGTACAGTTGTGTACACTTGCCATAAATGTAGATGTTAGAGTGTGTTTTCAGTACTCATCGCCTCAGGCTTGGTACCGTATTTTCTTTAACACCATTAACTACTACTCCTCTAACCTTCCCCGACGTCCGAGTCCTCTCTTCTGAGTCACCCAGCATCAATTGCATCGGTTCCAGACCTGTTCTTTTCTTTGAAGACGATAAGTACCCTGAGCTTTTTGCTTATTTCAGAACTGGGGACCTCCCAGAGCAGTGGCTGACCTGCCGGTTCCAGGGAACAGGTTTTGACTCCAGGGTTTTAGGAGCTGTCCTTGCTTCTCTGGGCATTGCCTCGTCAGTTTGGTTCTGGCTTCAGTCTTGATGATTGGTTCTTGTGAGCAGTAGGTGACCTCAGTTCTGAGGCAGTCTCTCTTGGTTCTAGGCTCCCTTCCCTCTTCAAGGGACTGGCATTCATGGCTATGGAAAAGGGCCCTTTCTCTTGCAGAGGCTTAGTTGGTGCCTACCCCCTCGGAACAGGTACCTCCCTCTTTCTTTTTTTCCACCTGCCTCTCCATAGAGATAGTGGGTGATGAAGCCTCAGGTGTCACAGGCGCAAGTACTGTAATCTTCTGACGCCTTCCCAGATTATCCCCCTGAGGAGGTCCCTCAAAAGAAGAAATGCAAGAGGCAGCACTTGGATTCCCCCAGGAATCCGTTACTGAAGAAACAGATTTCAATGAGGGGGAATGGTCCCCACAGTCACCCCCTGAAGATGTCTCATTTGAAGACATTTTGGAAATTTTAAAACAAGTGGCATTGCTGGAAGTCAAAAAATCCCTTCCTCTGAGGAACCGGCAGGCTTTCAGCACCCACTCATTTACATCTTGGGTGACTGCCTGCTGATAAACTCATTCAGTTGCGTTCACAGTGGGAATGGAAGGCTGCAGACACCATCGAGCACATCCCCAAAAGACCAGATAAGATACTTTCCATACCCAAAGGCGAGCAGTTTTGGGCCAAAGTGTTGGCAGTTGATGCTATGGTCATAGCAGTCGCCACTAAAAAGGAACTAACAGAGGAGAGTTTCTCTGTCCATCCACCCAACAGGGAGTCTCAGGCTGTGGACCCAGGTCTACGCTTTATTGACTTTCTCCATAAGGTCCTTGAATTTTCTGGCACATTCACCACACTCCAAAGGGATCTGATTAAGGAGCTGTCAGACACCCTGGTGGGAACTGTAGCTGAGGGAGCCCAAGAGAAAATGGCTTCCTAGTTAGCCTCCCTGGAGTCTGTGTCCAATTCATCCATGAGACTGATTACCCATACTGCCAAAGGAACGTCTAGAGCAGTGGTACAGGCATAGCCATTAGGGGGGGCATGCCTGGATTCACCTGTGTGACTTTGCGGAACCATTCAAGTCTTCTTTTGTCAATGCTCCTTTTGACAGAACTTCCTTGTTTGGCTCTAAAGTAAGAGACACTTTATCAAGATGTGGAAAGGATGGTAAGACCCTTTCTGCTGTGGGTGTACATTTCTCCACCCCCCCCCCCCCAAGGTCCTTTTCTAGGAACCAGAGGAGTGGAGGAAAAATGTGGTTCAAGAAATCCCATGGGTCTTTTCAAGACACTTTGAGGGAGTTTCCCCAGGTGGGGCAGAATGGAAGCCACTGCCCTCGTGGCAGAGATGGTCTGCAAAACCAGGGCTTCAGGAATTCCTTCCAAGGCAAGTCCTTTCAGCATTCCTGAAAGGAGGCCTGATTGTCTTCCTCTGGAGGCAGTCAGGGGCTGCTTATCCTTGCACTTATATGCTTGGCTAAATGTAACAGATTCCGGAGTGCAATGGATCGTATCCAGAGGCTATACCTTTCCCTTTACTCAACTTCCCCCTGCTTACAAGAAAATTCCAGATGTTCCACCCACTCAGAGGGATTCAGCAGTACAAGAAGTCCAAAAACTGCTGGACAGAAGTCATCCAGTAAGTCCCGCCAGACCAAGAAGGATCCAGAACCTACTTAATATTCTTTAGTGCCAAAAAGACTGAAGACCAATTTTGGATGTCAGTGTACTGAACAAATCAGTGCAGCAAACAAAGTTCTGGATGGTCACAGTACAGTCTATCCTTCCCTTTCTGAAGAAAGACAACAGGATGTGCTCAATAGACTTCAGGATGCGTATTACCACATAAAAATGGATAAGTGTTCCAGGAGGTTCCTCTGCTTCAGACTGGGAGCCAGTCATTACCAATTTAGATACTGCCCTTTGGACTCACCACAGCCCCCAGGGTGTTCACCAAATGCATGTCAGTAGTAGCAGCTCAATTGAGTCTGCAAGGATTCAGAGTGTTTCCATAATCGGACAACTTGCTCATAACTTCTTTGACCAAGCAGCAATTGATAACAGCCAGGGGCTACACCCCTAACATCTGTCCCCATTTTGGGGCACACAGTAAATCTAGAAAAGGTCACGTTTAACCCCCCCAACACAAATGTTAGAATTCATAGGGGCAGTATTCAATACTCGGACAATGATCGCATCTCTTCCTCCAGAATGACATCAAAGAACTGTGGATCAGTTACAACAATTACTCCACAGAAACGATTCTAGCACGTTTAGTCTTGCAAGCCATAGGATCTATGGCAGTTTCTATAACTTTAGTGCCGCTAGCCAGGTTACATATGAGAGTTCTACAATTTCTACAAGCTTCCCAGTGGTCTATCCTTCATCACCCATTGTCAAACCAAGTCCTGATTACCAGCCGTTGCAAAATGTATCTTCTTTGGTGGTTACAGTCCATGCAGGTCTTTCACGGTCATCCCTTTTTTTTTTCTGAAACCCACAACCATAGTGACCACAGACACCTCCCAGATGGAGTGGGGGGGCCATTTTCTGGGCAAGATAGTCCAAGGCACTTGGTCCCCATTAGAGGCCAACTTCCACATCAGTGTCCCGGAGATAAGAATGGTGGTACTTGTGTTGCAGGCATTTCAGACCGTTCTTCCTCAGGGGACTGTTGCAGTTCAAAGAGAATATTAGTGGTTTGGTACATCAGCAGCCAGGGAGGAACCAAAGTCCTCAGAGTGTGGCAGTGGGCGACCTCTTCTAACCGTTTTGTAATAGTGTACATCCCAGGGAGTTCCAGTGTGATTACAGTCAAGCTGAGCAGGTGCATCCTTCAGCCACATGGGTGGTCTGAATCTAAAAGTTGTGAAGATGGTTTTCCATCACTGGGTTCAACCTTGCTGCAGTCTGTTCGCATCTCTCCTAAACAAGTGCAGCAATTACTTCGCCATGATTCCTCCTCCAGGAAAGTCACCCAGAGATGCTCTCCTCCACGATTGGCCCCATGGTCTCATATACACCTTTCTCACAATACCGTTAATTCCCACATTTCTACAGAAAGCATTCAGGTTGAAGAGCACAGTGATCCTCATTCCTCCCTTTTGGCCTCAACAAGTTTGGTTCCCCTTTCTTTGATCCTATCTGATTCGACCACCATGGATTCTGGACCCAGAGCCAGATCTGCTGTCTCATCCAGACAGTCTTGTTCAACGAAACATTTTGAACCTCAAGCTTACTGTGTGGTTCCTCTAGTTCCATTAATTGCCAGGCATCCTAATATTTCTTCTCCAGTATGTCACATCCTTCTGTCGGCTCACAAGCCTTCCACTCAAAAACTGTACTCTAGTAAGTGGAAGAGATTTTCCATTTGGGCCATTGAAAAACAAATTAATCCATTTTCCACTTCCATAGAACATGTTCTAGACTTTTTAGCCTCTCTGTTTAATGCTGTTGCTTCTCCTTCCACCATTAAAGTATAATTAGCTGCTATATCTAATTTTCATAATGGTTTAGATGAACGTTCCTTGGCCTCTCACATACTTTGCAAATTGTTCCTCAGCGGCACACTAAAACCCTCTTTCGTTCAAAGATCGATTCCTCCTTGGAATTTGAATCCAATACTTCAGGCAGTGATGCATCCTCCCTTTGAACCCGCTGCAGAATGCAATCTGAAGTTTTTATCTTGGAAGGCACTCCTTTTGGTAGCCATTAGTTCCATCAGGAGAATTTTTGAGATTCAGGCCTTATGTGAACCTCCTCACCTAGTGGTCCATAAGGACAAGGTGTCTTTGAGAATGAACCCCTCCTTTCTTCTCAAGGTAGTATCAGAGACTAACATTGACAAGGTGATTAATTTACTGGTGGTCTTCCTGAATCATTTTAATCAAGGAGAATATGCCCTTCATTTACTAGCTATCAATAGACAGATGTTCTTCATGTTTCACAGTTGCAGTCATCACATTTGGGTTATCTGCCTGCAGGTAGCCCTCAGCCGGCCTGAATACCAGAGTTTTCAGATTTCTGCGTCTGATGCTGTACCTTCTTCCATGACGTCAGGGGTATAAAACATGCAGCCGATGCCACTACATCAGTCTTTCTTGCCATGCGGTGCCCGAAGCAGAAGCAGTTGTTAAGTGCCAGTCGGCCATCTCCTGAAATTTTCATTTTCGAGTTTCAGACCTGAAGTCTTCTAAAAAGATAAGTATCCCATTGGGGATCCTTTTTCTTGCTCTTAACTGATGTCAGTAAAAGTTAACAATTGTCTTACCTGTGGAAAGCAAATATCGCTGAGATTTTCATTCGTACTGCATCCCCTGTTTAGGCCCAGACCGCGACGTTCCTCGCTGTCTGTTTTGTGCCTTGTTAAACGCCTAAACTATTCATTGTTGGGCTATTTTTGCAGCCAGTTACTTTCGTACTCTGTGTACTCCAAAATGGCTTTAAGCCATCCGACTACCGATCTTCAAAAAAAAGTAAGGATAAACTCAGACACAGACTACATAGGTCCAAAACTGCCGACGCTTCTGTTAAGCTAGTCGCCAGTCCACCGGTACTCAGTAAGGCGCTTTCGCAGCCCCTGATACCCGCTACTTCAGACCTCTACTAAGACCCATTCGGAGGCCGGTATGCCACGAGATGCTTCGGCTGTGGAACCTGCGGATGTCTCTACCTTGGATGGGTCCAGAGCCGCTGTGCAGGCACCGGCTTCTGAGGGTGTATTCAGGCCTAGGGACATTCATAATAAATCAACGCCATTGCTTTCATCCAGGCCTAAAACTCGCAATACACCTAGAAAACTGACTACCAAACTGCAGGCTCAGGCCTTTATGCCTCAGAAACAAATGCTTAGAATGGCTGAAGATCTTATTACTTTAATTGGGGGAAGCCAGCCTTCCCCCTCTAAGAGACCTAGAACTGATTTTCTTTCCGATTCGTCTGATCAAGAATCTGATATTTCTGCTCCTTCTGATTACCAAGATTTACCCTTATCTACTTATGAGGATTCTGATGCAGAGGAATCCATTCCCTCTGCTTCCCCTCCAGAAGATCTTTCTTTCGGTGAAACCTTGCATACTCTTAGGGAGCATTTCCACCTGGAAAGCCAGGATTACTCTGAGTTCAAAGAGACTTAGGGAATTCTTACTCCTGCCTCAACACAGGCCTTTAGCTATCCCTCCTGTTCTGGACATTGTAGATGATGCTTTCTTGGAATCTAGCCTTACCCCTGACACTTTACCTCCAGTTGCCAGAAAACCTGACCGGTACTACAGAGTACCTGACTCTCGCAAGTTCCTCTTCAGGAATCCTTCTGCAGATCCAGAGACCATTTCCCAAGGACCAAAAGGCATTAAGGCTACTGCTGCCAAAAATCCTACCCCTTCTGATAGAGATTCTAGAGCCTTAGACAGATGGGGCAAGATGGTATACACTTCTGCTACTTTGGCCATTAGGGCTTTAAATTGCCAGTTTCATATGTTACAGTATCAGCAGCATATTATGGGACTGCTTAAACAGAAAATGATGTTGATTCCCGACTCTGCTGAACACAAAGAATTGCAAGATTTAATGCGTTCTGCAGGACAAGTTGGTAAACATACTTTGCAATGTGGTTTTGATGATTAAGAAGCATCTTGCAGGGCTGCTGTCACTGGGTCTGTACTTAGAAGGCATGCTTGGCTGAAGAAACAAAACTTGCCAGATCATGTTAAAGCTAAATTACTGGATGCTCCCTTAAACCAAGACAACCTTTTTGGCAACAAAGCAGAAGTCGTCCTCAAAAGGATGGAGGAGAAAGCTAAATCTGTGCAAAAGCTGTTAAAGATTTCCTACAAGTACAGCCTCCCAGATTCAGTAGGCATTGGCCTTCAAAGAACTGGTCCTTTCCAGTCCCTTCCAGACCATGTCAGTCCAAACCCAGGAACAGCAGACCACCCAGACTACAGTCCCAGGCTACACACAGACCTAAGCAGTGGGGGGCTCCCACTTCCAAATCTGGAAGTAGGAAGCCACCCCCCTGTGGAAAAATGGCACAATGACTCTTCCAAGCCCTGCTCAACTACCTGCTCCCTTAGGAGGAAAGCTCGCACTGCATGCAAAAAACTGGGAACTCATTACCCAAGACTAATGGTTGTGAACATAGTCTCCCAAAGATACAGATTCCACTTCCACATAACATACTACCGACCCCAAATGGTTGGCCAGACCAACCCCCAAATCAGTGGGCAGAGGCCCAACAGCAAGTTCTTTCTCTTCTCAGTATCAGGGCTATTCAACCTGTCCCAGCAGGTCAAAGGGGGACAAGGTTTTTATTCAAGACTTTTTCTGGTACCCAGAAAAGACAACTCCTGGCGTCCTATCCTGGACCTGTATTCTAAAAACCTTTCTGGTAGTTCCAAAATGCTAACTCTTCAACAGCTTCTTCCTATGATAGCCAAGGATGCCTGGCTGGCAACCCTAGACTTAAAGGAAGCTTACTTGCACATCCCAATAAGGGAATCTTGCAGGAAATACCTACACTTCAGGACACTTCCCTTTGGCTTATCTACTGCGCCCAGGGTATTCACAAAGTGTCTATCTCCTGCCATTGCATTTTGCAGGCAGAGAAATATTCAAATTTACCCATACTTGGACGATTGCCTGATTCAGGCAGAAAATTACAACACCTGGCATTCGTACAGAAACTTCTAACCTCCCTAGGGTACACCAACGAAAAGAAATCTCACCTAGTACCCTGCCAACAGATTGTATTCCTGGGAGCAAGCTTAAACGCATCTTCCCAGATGGCATTCCTCACTCCAGAGAGACTAGTTTATTTGACAACCTACTTCAAACTATTGGCCACAAAACCCCAGCTATCTGCAAGGAAAATACTGCAAGCCCTGGGGTTCATGGCTTCTTGCATTCTACTAATTCCATATGCAAGACTGCATATGAGGAAACACCAGTGGTATCTAAAAAGCCTATGGTGTCAACATTCTCAGGACCTGGAAACAATGATTTCTATCATTCCTTGTATCAAGACAGATTTTCTTTGGTGGGCAGAGGCCTTCTACCACAACAAGAGACTCCCTTTCACTCTACCCCCTGCCACCCAAACCCTAACAACAGACGCATCAGACTATGCATGGGGGCTCACATGGCAGGTCAGTGCATTCAAGGCAAATGGAACCAGAGACTGATGCACCTGCATATCAATCAAAAAGAAATGTTAGCTGTACAGAATGCTCTCACAGCCTTCAAAGACCATATTCTTCCAGGACAACTATTGGTAAAGACAGACAACACCACAGTTGTGTGGTACGTAAACAAGCAGGTGAGAACCCACTCGTACCCTCTCTGCAGACTAGCCATGGCTCTGTGGGACACAGCCTTGAGCTACCAAGTACACCTACAAGCTCAATTCCTGTCAGGCAAACTAAATTCACTGGCAGACGACATGAGCAGAAATCTCATGGACCCACACGAATGGAAACTAGAACCCAAAATATTCAACCTCTTGAGGAACAAATGGGGGACTCCAGAGGTAGACCTGTTTGCCTCCCCTCAGAACTACCAATTGAACAAATTCTGCTCAAGAACTCCCCACAGTCAAGCTTGGAAAGTGGATGCCCTGTCCTCTACCTGAGAAAGCCTCTCGATTTATGCCTGTCCCCCTCGGCCTCTCCTTTCGAAGGTTCTACTAAAGATCAAACAGGACAAGTCAAGGACAATACTGATTGCCCCAGACTGGCCATGCCAGCACTGGTACCCCCTCTTGCGCAGTATGATACTGCTACAACCATGGCACCTGTCTCAGACCCCTTTCCTGCTGTCCCAGCAGGCGGGCCAGATTCTGCACCCTCCGCTTCAAACCCTGAACCTTGCAGCCTGGCTAATTCCTTCAGCTCTCCTTTAGCATCCCTCAGTAAGCAGGTGCTGGATGCCATTCTGGAGGCAAGGAGGCCTAGTACTAGAAAATCCTATGCTGAAAAGTGGAAAAGATACTGTTCCTAGAGCCAGACTCAGGGGATGGGCACAACGGTGCCCAGCTTACCTCATATTCTAGAGTACTTAACAGAAATGCTCCACAAGGGCCTATCCTTCTAGTCCATTAAAACTCATGCCTCTGCCCTTTCAGCACATTATTATACTGAGCCACCCCCTCTTCTCTCACAACTTGCTAAAACAATGATTAAGAAGAGGCAACAAAATCACCAAATGTAACTCGTCAACGGCAGCAAAATCACAAAAACGAAACAGGAGTTACCAGCCACGATATCTTTAACGAACAGTATAACAAAATTCAGTCCAATCGCATAAAATCGCATAATCTGATGAAGCATAGCTGTGTACTACGTGAAAGCGCTTATTTTTTCCTTGGACCTCAATAAAGCCAGTTTGGAGCCTTTTATGCGATTGGACTGAATTTTGTTATACTGTTCGTTAAAGATATCGTGGCTGGTAACTCCTGTTTCGTTTTTGTGAACTTGCTAAAACAATTCCTTAGAGGGAACAAAAATTTAAGCCCCACCCCCGAGAGCTCCCACTCCAGTCAGGGACCTTAACTTTGTATTGGAAAAGCTCACTCTTGCCCCTTTGAGCCAGCGGCAACAGCAGAGTTGAAATTCCTTTCTTGGAAAACAGCCTTCCTTCTAGCCATCACTTCAGCAAGAAGAGTGTCTGAATTACAGGCCCTCATGGCAGTGGAACCCCTTCGTCATCTTCCGTGCGGACAGGGTTTCTCTCAGGACTAATCCTTCCTTTATGCCCAAGGTGGTGTCTAATGTGGCCCTAAATCAATCCATTCATTTGCCTACTTATTTCCCTAATCCACAAAACAAAGGTGAATGAATACTGCACTCTCTGGACATGCACAGACAACTTAGATTTTACTTGGACAAGACTAAGCCTCTCGGAAAATCTGAACAGCTGCTAGTTGGCTTTGCTGCAGGGGCATAGGGGAAGGCCATTTCAAAGCAAACCATCTCCAAATGGATAGCCCATTGCATTCATTTCTGCTACAAGCACCATGGAAAACCTACCCCACAAGAGGATAAGATCACATTCCACCAGGGCTGCATCTACCTCCGCTGCTTTCCTCAGAGGAGTCCCCTACCAGGGGCATCCTAAAAGCTGCTACCTGGAGCTCTGTACATACCTTCACCAAGCATTACCACATGCCTATCTTTTCTAAATCCAGAGCTGGATTTGTCACTGCAGTCTTGCAAGGCTTAATAGCTGGCCCTAATGCTCTTTAACTTCCTCATCCCTTCCTTTAGCTTTGGGAATCGACCCAAATGTGATGACTGCAACAGTGAAACACTGAGAACATAGTACAGTTGTGTACACTTACCATAAATGTAGATGTTAGAGTGTATTCAGTGTTGCAGTCCTGGTTACCCTCCCTTCAGCCCCCTGACTTATCTTGGCTCTACATTTTTTTCTAGTTTGGTATATTTATTTTTTCTTGTATATTTGCTTTTTGATGGGGGTGTACCATAGCATATAATTGCTTCCTATTGTGGGGGCACCTGACATCTGGGGCAAGAAAAACTGATGTAATGGCATCTGCTGCATGTTTTATACCCCTGACGACCTGACGTCATAGAAGAAGGGACAGCATCCGATGCAGAAATCCGAAGATTCTGGTATTCAGGCCGGCTGAGAGCTACCTGCAGGCAGATAACCCAAATGTGATGACTGCAACATTGAATACACTCTAACATCTACATTTATGGTAAGTGTACACAACTGTACTTTACGTTTCTACCTTCACAGAACAAAAAAAACCAAGACAATCAAGTCAACTGTTTCCTTTTCCAGTACAAAGTTGGGCAAGGCAGTCAGTAAGATTACTCTAAGTGGCTAAAAGACTGCATTACCTTTATTTATGCTAAGAATAAACTGACCTTGCCTAAACCGGTCAAAGCACATTGTACAAGGTCCATAACTTCTTCAGCTGTCTTTCTGTCCAGAACTTCTGTGGATGATATATGTGCAGTAGCTACTTGGGCTTCCAACCATACCTTTATTACTCATTACAAACTGGACTTGGTCTCTAGGGGAAGATCATCCTTGGCTTGATGGTGCTCAGGAATATCCTTCCACGAGTCTACCCAAGTTTTAAAATACCTGGGGACTCTCAAGGATGAAATGAAGACAGGCAACCTTAGATAAAGATGTTATGTACTTTCCATAACATTCCATCTGTGTTGTCTGTCTTCATTCATCCTTGACTTACTCTTCTCCTTCCCCCGACCTCATAGATTTTTGATGGAGCGGATCTTATTCATTTTAGCTAAGTTGTTATCCAAAATCAGTATACATATAGAGAGAGAGTGAGAGAGATAATGATATATATTTTCTGCAAACTCAATCTGAGGCAATTAGAGAGGGATTCTGGGTACAGGTGACGCTCTAGAGATTTTGGCTGGCATGTGCTGTTGTAATGGCTGAGTCTGTTCCTGTATCGGAACCAAAGCCCATCTGTCAAAGATAAATGAAGATAGACAACACAGATGGAGCATTATGGTAAGTACATACATTTTTTTGTTTTAGACAGCTTTTAGGTACATCTGTTTGTTTTAGTGAAATTTAATGTTGCAGTTTTGTTACATTTTTAGTTTTGTGTTTGAGCTAAATATCATTGGTTTCTTTCACAGATCTAATATGCAATAAGAGCATGCATTTCTGAGTCTTGTTTTTGTGTGAACCTTTATTATTTTGTACTAAGGTTTACCATGTCTTCTGTAATCTGGGCAGTTAATGGTTCATTCTTTTAGGTCGAATGAATTGTATAGGTGTTTAATCAAGCTGCAAGTTAAAAAAAATGTTGTTCTGAAGAAGTTTTTAAACTTGGATTGATTAAAGATTTGAACAGTTTTTAGTAAATGGATATACTTTCCATTAATAAATGTTTCATGAGTTTTCCAGAAATAAGCCACCATACCAAGGCAGATCAGCCACACCATTCTCGATCTGTAAATATGCACACAAGTGCACCAACAGACTAAAGTAAATCTGTTTGTTCCCCATGACTCATTAATACTTCTCTTGTGATTATTTGATTTGATAAAATGTTGCAAGTAACATAGCCATCCCTTGAAAAGAAGAAGCATTTGGAGCGTAACAAATATCTCATTCACAACACATCATAGGCTAATTTTACAGTTCACAGCTAATCAGATAATGTTTTACAAATCTGCAGCATTTGGACTTTAAAGCTTCATATTTGGATCTGTGCCAGGAAAATGGATTTGGTCAGTGGGTAAGTAAATTTAAACCCGATGCCACTTTGTATTGGGTGGTGTATCTGGTGTGCCACATCAAAGCTTTCATTTATGACTTCAGTCAAGTCTACAATAAATATTTTGTAGCCTTTTGCCTTTTAACAGTTAAAAGAACACAGAACATGTCAGTTACACTGAGATGTTTAACATAAATCATCCTCAGTGTTTAGCCCTAGGGAGGTGGACGAACGCAATACTTTTGTGAATTCTCTTAGATGTGATGAAGGCATTTCAGCAAAACTGACCACATACTCGAAGATTTCCAGTATTGCCAGATAGTTTGCTGTGAGGGTAGTCTTCCCTTAATCCTTTAAGGGCTATTTTATCTTGGGTCTTAAGCCCTTTTCACCATCAGTCATTCCTCATGCCTCTAGTGTTACTTCAGCAAACAAGTCACCTATGCCAACAATGACGTGTTGACCACTGCCTCTTTTATTGTCATTCTTCTAGTAGTAAATGACCATCTACACCAAATTTTATCTATTCACCCCTCTGCAGATTTATTGTAGTTTGCAGAACTCTCCATTTTTAAGTAATGCATGGAAATGTACAGCAGTGTTCTGAATTAAGACCTAGTTGCTCATGACATTTCAAGAGCATGCTCAAAAATCACTAATGGATGTATAGAACCATTCTACCAAATATCCTACTTGGTTTGGAGTATGTATTTCAGCTGCTTTAGAGCTGGACCTGTTCTCCTTTGAATAATAGATGCAACATGGAATTCTATGCATTAAGAGTTGGCGATACCTCCTGTCTTGGACATACTTTATGATGTTTACTCGGAGGCTTGCCTTAATCCGGATTCCCTGCCTCCTGCCCCAGTCAAGCCTGATAGGTACTACAGAGTTCCTAACTCTCACCAATTTCTTTACAAAAGCCATAATGCTGACCCTGAAACCATTTCTCAAGGCCCCAAGGGAATGAAGGCCTCTACTGCTAAGAATCCACTACCTTCCGAAAGAGAGTCTAGATCCTTAGAAAGGTGGAGAAAAAAAGGTATATACCTCGGCCACCCTAGCCATGAGGGCCTTAAATTGTCAGTTCCATATGCTTAAATATCAGCAGTTTCTGTTATCACAATTAAGAAATAAAATGTCTCAACCTGAACAACCAGATTTGAAGGAGTTGCAGGATATGATGCATAGTGCAGAACAAGTGGGTAAAACACACCTTACAATGTGGCTATGATGCCCTAGAGGCCTCAAGTAGAGCTGCTGTGACAGGATCAGTCATTCGTAGACATGCCTGGCTTAGGGAACAAACCTTGCCTGATCATGTTAAAGCTAAACTACTAGATGCACCTTTACAAAAGGATGTACTATTTGGTACTAATGCTGAGGAGATACTACGGAAAATGGAAGAAAAAGCTAAATCTATGCAAACTGTCAAAGCTTTTCTACAGGTTCAACCACCACGTTTTAGCAGAAATTGGCCTTCAAAAAACTGGTCCTTTCCAGCCACGGACAAGCCCCAAAGAGGTAGATACAGGCGCACAAGGGGCAGAGGACAATCTCAAGGATCATATAGAGGCAGACAATGGCAAACTCCAGCACCAAGAGGTGGCGAAGACAGTGCACAACAATACAGGAAACAAACCCAATGACTTCCCCCTTTTCATGCCAAGCAAGTCTCAGCTGGCAGCACCCTTGGGAGGAAAGCTGGCATTATTTACAAGAAATTGGCATATTATCACAACAGACAAATGGATCCTGGACATTATAAACAGAGGCTACAGATTTAATTTTCACACTCTTCCAATAATGAGAGGCATGCCGAACCTGCCACACAATCAAAGGGCAGAGGCTCAAATACAAATTTCAAAGCTCATGGACATGAAAGCTATTCAAGAGGTACCTACTCACGAACAAGGTCAAGGTTTTTATTCCAGACTATTTCTGGTACCAAGGAAAGGAACCAACTGGAGACCCATTTTGGACTTATCCATCCTAAACACATTTCTACTCGTACCAAAATTCAAGATGCTCACATTACAGCAGCTTCTTCCCATGCTGGGCAAGGAGTTTTGGCTGGTAACATTGGACCTCAAGGAGGCATACCTGCATGTCCCAATCAGACAAAGCTGCAGAAGATACCTCAGATTTCTTGCAGGTTCAATCCACTATCAATTCTCTGCATTGCCCTTTGGCTTATCTACTGCGCCCAAAGTATTCACAAAATGCCTGGCATCAGTAATTGCCTTCTGCAGACTTCAAGGGATACAAATTTACCCTTATTTGGACGACTGCCTGATCCAAGCGGACAGCAAGCACATACTTCTGGAACATCTGGCTTATGTAACACGGTTATTGAATTCTCTGGGATACACAGTCAACAAAGAGAAATCCAGGCTAACACCAACTCAGAAAATAACTTTCCTGGGTGCCAACTTGGACACAAACACCCAGATGGCCTATCTTACGCCAGAAAAACAGGGGCAACTAACTCAGTACTTCAAAATACTAGCAAATTGTACCAGGCTCACTGCAAGGAAAGGGCTCTGGGCTTCATGGCATCTTGCATTCTTTTACTCCCATGTGCAAAGTTGCATATGAGGAAACTTCAATGGTACCTAAAAAACCTATGGTCTCAACACAGCCACAGTTTGGAAACAATAATACCAATAATCCCATGTTTGCAAAAGGAATTTCTATGGTGGGCCCAAGCATGCCAAACAAACACAGGTCTTCCATTCTGCAAGCCTCAAGCAAATCAAGTCATCACAACAGACGCCTCAGACTACGCCTGGGGGGGGCACATGACAGACAGGTGCATTCAGGGCAAATGGTCCCAAAAGGAAAAGCACCTTCACATCAATCGAAAAGAAATGCTAGCAGTGATAAATACAATTACAGCTTTCAAGGACCTCCTGCATCCGGGGCAATTATTGATAAGAACAGACAACACCACAGTAATGTGGTACATAAACAAGGAGGAACACATTCATACCCCCTGTGCAGGCTAGCCATGTCACTTTGGAACTTGGCTCTGGAATGGCAAATCGAACTTCAAGCACAGTACTTGCCAGGATTGGAAAACACGCTGGCAGACAATCTAAGCAGAAATATGACAGACCCACACGAATGGAAGTTGCATCCTCAAGTGTTTACAAAGATAATCCAAGCGTGGGGAAGGCCAGACATAGATCTCTTCGCCTCCCACAGGAATCATCAATTGAAAAAGTTCTGTTCAAGGACCTTTCATCCAAAGGCCTGGAGAGTGGACGCCCTTTCTTTCAGTTGGGCAGCATGGACAGTTTACGCTTTCCCACCTTTGCCTCTTCTGCCCAAGGTGCTCTTGAAAGCAAGAGCAGACAGACCGAAGATGATACTGATTGCTCCAGACTGGCCAAGACAACACTGGTACCCACTCCTGAGGAGCCTAACATATACTCCTCCCTGGACCCTACCTCTAATGCCTCTTCTACTGACTCAGCACAGCTACAAAACTCTTCAGTCAGCTGAAAACACTCAATCTGGCTGCATGGAAAATTCCTTAACACCACAACAGACCCTACTCTCCAAAGAGGTGCAGGATGTCATTTTGGAGGCCAGAAGGCCATCTACTAGAAAGGCTTACTCTGCAAAATGGAAACGGTTTTGCGCTTGGAATGAGAGAAAAGGCCAGGATCCTAGAAAACTAAATTTGCCTCGGATATTACAGTATCTAGCTGAGCTGTTGAAAAGTGGACTTTCATTTTCCTCCATCAAAATTCATGCTTCAGCCATTTCTGCAGAATACAACACTGATCCACCCTTATTCTCTCACCCACTTTTAAGACAGTTCCTCAGAGGGGCTAAGAATATAAGACCTCCAAGGAAATAACCAATACCAGCCTGGGATCTTAATTACATTCTAGAAAAGTTAACATTGCCTCCCTTTGAACCAGCTGCCTCAACAGATTTGCAATATTTGTCCTGGAAAACAGCTTTCCTTCTGGCCATTACCTCAGCTCGTAGGGTTTCGGAACTACAAGCCCTCATGGCTGTGCAGCCCTTTCTCATCTTCCATCAGGATAGGGTTTCCCTACGAACCAACCCGTCATTTATGCCTAAGGTAGTATCCAGGGTAGCTTTAAATCAGGCCATACACTTACCTACCTTTTACCCCAATCCTCAAAACAAAGGGGAAAGGCTGCTACATTCCTTAGACATCCATAGACAGCTACGTTACTATTTGGACAGAACAAAGCCTTTCAGGAAATCAGAACAACTTCTTGTGTCCTATGCTGTAGGAGCTCAAGGGAAGCCAATTTCCAAACAGACAATTTCAAAATGGATAGGCCACTGCATACGGTTTTGTTACTCCTATCATGGCAAATCTGTTCCTACAGGCATCAGATCCCACTCCACAAGGGCCACAGCTACCTCAACAGCCTTCCTCAGAGGAGTCCCTACCAAAGATATTTTGGAGGCAGCCACTTGGAGTTCTGTGCATACCTTCACAAAACACTACCACCTGCCTTTATACTCCAAAACTAGAGCAGGTTTTGCCACTGCTGTGTTGCAGGGCATTCTGGCTCCTCCCAGTTCCACCTAGTGCCTACCACCCTGTGCGTAGCTTTGGGATTCTACCCATCTGTGATTACTGCAGCTGTATGCACGATGAACATAGTACAGTTTTGTACCTACCATAAATGTAGATGTTCGAGTGCTAATACAGCTGCAGTACAGGTTTCCCTCCGTCCTTCCCCTCTTGGTAAAGGTGGCTAACACCTCCTCATACAACCTGATTGGGTTATCCTTCAGTGGTGTATTTGCTTGCAACTACTGATTTTTGATTATATTGCATTGCATGATTACATATATAATTTATGTATTGCCTTCCTTCTGGGGGCACCTGACATCTGGGGCAAGAAAGACTGAAGAAAATGTCGTCGGCTGTGTCTTGTATACCCCTGTCGCACTGACGTCAGGAAAGAAAGCGACGACAACCGACGCCGGACCTAGACTTTGGAATTCGGCCGACCGAGGACCCGCCTGACGGCAGAAAACCCATCTGTGATTACTGCAGCTGTATTAGCACTCGAACATCTACATTTATGGTAGGTACAAAACTGTACTTTTCACACCATATAGTGGTCTCAGAATCAGTGTTACCGTTAAACCGTTTCACATACTCCTTCAACAAAGTTCAGTGTTTGAAAAATATCCTCATAAAACAAATTCGCAAAGTTAGTGAAAGACATTGATCTATTTTTTATCTGTTTTTTTGTCAAGCATATTACAACACAAACAATGGGCTGCACTTAACCAAAAACCTCACCAACAAAAAAAAAATGGCAAGTGAAGTGGATAGACACATTCAGCCAAAAATGCATTTGAAAACTAACCAGGAAAAGGTATAGAAACACCAGTCAAACTGACAAATGTAGCTCAGAGCTAATCAGATCTGTCAAGCTTAACATAAACCAAGGAAGCTCAAACATGTGCTGTTAATTACCCATTTTATCTGATAAGTTATCACTCCAGAACAAGCAGTTGTTCATCCTTATTAACAGCAGCCATGTTTTCCAGTACAAGTGAAACTTTCTTTGATACATAAGAAAATTCTGGGATCACCTTTAATATTGCTTCTCGTGAGTAATGATCTCAGTGGATTAAATTGGCGCAGGTTTACCAACTTAAAATTGTGCACTAAAATTATCCTACAGGAGATGAATTTTCCTACTGCAGCAAATTAAGAAGTTGTGTGTAGCTTTATACCTTGCATGCCTTATTTTGTAAGTCAGGTGATGTGAAGCCTGTTCCTGGTCCTGACTCCAGCACATTTGTCTTTTAAGCATTTAGCCTTCCCTTAAGTAAAGGTTTCAGGTTTGCTGACATGAGTATTGGCAACATAAACAAGTGATCCCTGCTTGAAACTTGGATTCAACAGGCACAGACTGACCGTAACTGAATCATGCTTAAAGGATGAGGTTTACCTATCAGTTTTATTTTGCAGAAATTAATTGTATCCTTGTCATAGATAATGGACTGGACCTAAGGTACAGGAACAGTACCTTACTAATTGTCAGAATCCTAAGTGGTTTAGAAAATATTTAACAAAAATATATCCCTGTGCTTGTGGATGACTCAGACATTTTACCAAATTACTATTAGAGGTCATAGAGAATTATACCTGTATTGTACACTGCACTCCCTAGCCTCAATTAAGATACTGAACTAATGTATTGAAGAAGTGCCAAAGATGAGACAGTGGGGAATTTCATCCTTAAGGGGGAACTGTAACTTAAAGGAGAACTGTGCCCACAGACTGAAAAAACATCATCTTGCTGTTTCCTATATTTTAACACTAGACTATATATACTTTTTTATATTTTTAAATGTAATTCCAGAGTTTGCCCACATCAGGTCTGACATCTTAATTTTTTTAGTTTACCTCCTGGTACCCACAATGCAATGTTTGGCTTTAAAATATTACATCATAGCCCCGAAGCTCATGTCCATGCATTCGCTTTACATGTATTTTCACATGTACCCTGCTTTCAATTAGTCAGTCAGGTTTAATCGTTGATTGCTTTTCAGTGACTACTTAAACAGGGATAATCACACAGAACAATATTTGCGTCACATGAACTTTGTCACCTGCTGTGAGCTGTCAGTCACAACACCAAACAACTCAAATTTGCCACTTTGCCAGGTATGAAGGGGAGGTATTTAGGGGGAGTGGAGATAAGTTTAAGGACTACAGCATCAGGCATATCAAAAGAATGAAAATTGGCCGCTTTAGAAAGAAAAAGTAGTAGCAGGCACTGAGGATACTGTCTTGTGTGATTAGCCCTGTTTGTCTTTAAGTATTCATTTAAAGGCAAGAAATGGTAATTAAACCTGACTGACTAAAAGAAATCAGGGTACAAGGGAAAACACATGTAAAGTCAGTGCATTGACGGGAACTTAGGGAAGCCATGATGCAATATTTTAAAGCCAAACACTGCAATGTGAGATACCTAGAGGTAGACTAAAAAATCAAGATGCAGACACTGGTGTTGAATTTTGTGTATGAGTGTACTTTTAATATTAATGAACACTGCCACATCAGTAAGGGTTAAGAAGTAACTTCTTGGAAATATCCTTAAAAATGCTGACTTTGCTGAACTCTGACCCTAGCCCAATTTAAAAGAAAACACACACACAAGCTACACCTTAAGTCATACCCACCTAAGCCCTCATGCCCAGTCACAATATCCATCATCCACCCCCTCTCAAAAAATGACATGCTGTCATTTTGTCTCAGATTTATTACCAAAATTAACATCCTTAATTCAAATTGATTACATAGTCATATAGACTAAAACCATGGCCTACTATGGTCACCAAACCATTGCAGTGTATAACATGGGAAGCGCACTGAACAAGTTGGAACAGTTGTAAGCATTCAAAAAGACAAATAACCCTGACATTCTGCCAGCTACTGAATCCTGGGTTAAGCAGAGGCTGTCCTAACCTAAGATCCCACTTTCCAAGTTATACTATCTGTTCAGTGCTAGACCAGGTAAAAGAATGGGAGGAGGAACCCTACCCCCTTTTAAAAAAAAACTGCAAGTGTAGTCTCAACAACAAATCTCGTCAACTAGTCACCAAGATCCATCTGGCTAGCCATTGCTCTCAAACTGCACTACTAAAACCTCCTTACTGTGATTACCTACCTATCCCCTTGCAAACATTACAAAGTTTAAAGCACTACTGTATGACATCCTAGAATCCAGTGACAGTCATTAAAAACATAAGTTATCCCCTGTGATGTCTGTATTAATCTGTTAAATCCAAAAAACTCTGATATTTATGACCTGCTGATAAATCTCAACTTTACAGTGCCATTAAAGGGCTTTACTAGGTCAAACTCGAATTAAATGAACAACCCCTTTGCTAGATTTGATCTTAACTGATGAACCAACAACACTTCATCAAATTAATAAACTTCCACTGTCCATTCGTGGCCATTGCCGTATCACCTTCACCATCAAAACATCTCTAGCCACCCTCACCAGCTTATCTTCCATCCTTGAACCTTTAATGCATTAAAGGGCTAGTAAATGAACTTGCAAACCTTCAATTTGTAATATACTGGCAGACCACACTCCATCCTCTTTAGCCTCTTCCCTACCCAACTTTCTCTTCAGGCACCCAAGTTAATGTTTCCTTAAAGTCATTCAACTTAAAAACACATCCAATACAAATGGCTAACTAAAGAAGTCAAATTGGTCAACAAACATACTGACTGGGCCTGGAAAAGATGCAACTCTTCCAAATGAGTAGAAAATCACAATCTTTTCTTCTTTGGAACCCAGTTAAGAAAGCAAATTCACAAAGGCTCGGTCAGGATGCCTAATAGTTTTTCTCCTGCAGGTTTCCTAAATAAATTCTTCACCTTACCTCACCCCAAATCCCTTAGTCACATCTTCCTGCTAGCTCTACAGACCTTACTTAACTATTCTTATCCTTTCTAGTTTGTTTGTCTCCACAAAAGACAATAAGCAGTTTAAAAGATTTTGTCAGATACCCCTCCAGGTTGCAGTGAACCCACCCTTGATTCATTCTCTGCAGAAAGTATATGCTCCAACTTTTTTAAAGCACCTGTACGGTTATGCATTACCAAATATTTTGTGCCAGCTCATTGAAAAATGACCAGTGTTGCTTCCCTTCCCAAAGTATCCAGCCCCACCTCACCAAATAACTATTACAGGTAAAATTCTTGAAACATTATAAAGAACCAACTTGGTCAACATCTTAAAATTTACAAAATTCTGTCACACCATCAACATGGCTTCTCGTTAGGAAGAAGCACTATGACTGCCCTCTATGCACATCTTTTGATGTAGGGAAAAGGGCCTCCTAACTGCATCCAATTTTATTTATTTAGCAAAAGCTTTTGACACTCTCACCTACTGCTGTTAAATCCATTCACTGCAACATGAATTAGCACACAGGTAATGCAATAATTTCAAAATTTCCTTACTAATAAGCATTTCAAATTCCAAATTGGCTCAACTCATCTGCTGCAGATCTAGCAAAAGGCCTCCATTCTGTCTTCATACTAATCTGTTTATGAACCATCTTCTATTTGACTATCATAACCTGTGCATAGTTATCTATGCTGATAGCATGGTTATTGGTAGATTAGGGCCTTCCCCAGTAGTATTACTGAACAGCTGGAGCAAAGATGTCTGTAATGTTAGTATTTGTCTGGAAGCACACACACTCATCTTAAACCTAAATAAAACTAGAACAGTGCTACTTCGGATACTACAAAAGGTTGGCTTAGGTCCCAACAAGCTGCACCACCACACCTGACAACAAAGAACCTTTAGAAATGGTGCAAAACTATAAATGCATATGGATCAGGTTAGACCCCCCCCCCCCCCCCACCCATACACGCACCATTTTCAGTACTGCATGCAGATCGCAAAGTCCACTTTTGGGCTAGGAAGATCTCTCTTTTCTCTCCTGCAGGCAGAGCAGCCATTGGTGTATGTCTTTTTCCATCAGCTGGAGTATGACCTACCATTCACAGCCTCAGCATCTCAAAGAATTTACTGCACATCAAATAATTTATATGTAGATTTCTAACCTTCGCCCCAAGACGAGAACATCACTGCACCAGCAAAATGCTTTCCAGTACCCCAGACAATCAAGACACCTTTTAGGTTTTGCGATCTTCAGATTTATCACCATGGAGAGTTTTCCCCTTCTTTGCCACAGACTTCCAGAGAGAGCACTACCATCTTATTGGCTACATTCTACTCAAAAGTTACAAACTCCATATTCTAATTTTAAGTGCCTTTATCATGCATTTTCCATCCGGACTGTTAAAATGTGGGAAGCCATATTTCTTGTTTGAAACAGCAGGATTGTCTACACTGAACGTAGATGTTTTACTGTGAGCTGCAGCCATCTTCTTTTATTTCAGATTATTTAAGGAATGGTACTGAATTAACTGGAGAGTTTTCCTTTCTGAGGTAGACTGCCTGCTATGAGGTGGTCATTTATTGCAGTCCGTTTATGCCACTTAGTTTTAAAGTGAGTTACATTTTTGACTATAGTAGCATTTTTAGTTTGACTCTGGTGTACTTCACTGGTGAGCATTATGAAAAAGGCCACAAATTGCTATTGGTACCTAATTCTTGTTTCCTTAACAGCTGTGGCTGTCTGTCATAATATTTCCTGGACAATCTACCAGTGGAAGTTGTGATTATATTGGAAGTTCTTAATCTTGTTTTCCTGAATTTTATTTACAGTTTCATTTGTGTTTCAGGGAATGGTTCTTTCTGCTATCCCATGAAGTCCTAAATCCAATGTACTGTCTGTTCGAATATGCTGGCAAAGATAACTACTGCCTACAGATAAACCCAGCATCATACATCAACCCAGACCACTTGAAATATTTCCGATTTATAGGCAGGTTCATTGCTATGGTAAGTGGGATGTTTAAACAGTAATTTTTGTTTTCTACAGCCTTTGTTTCAAAGTAGATAAAGCTACACGAGTAAGCCAGACAATTTTATTAATATTTTTTAATTGCTTAGGACTTTGCAAATATAATAGTGCAACATGGCCTTAAGTTTGCAAAAATGCTAAGCACCTGTGGCCAAAAGATAATGTAGATGCTTTGTAAGTTATGGCTTGTGTTCAAGACGAAGTGGGATGTTGTGATGTTACCAGTGTTTAATTCTGTGCTTGAGTGCACTATTAATATTTATGAACGCTGCCACATAAGTAAGGGTTAAGTAACTTGTTGGAAATATCCTTAAAAACACTGACTTTGCTGATACTGTGCAAGACTTCGAGCAGGGAGTTTTTTTCTTTAATTGTATTAATCTGCCATTTCTATAGGAACTACATCCATTTGCAGAACATGTATAAATTTCTGTAGTGTCAGACAGATATTGAAAAATGCATTCCCAAACTCAGGTTGCCTGATCTGCCTTTGGGACTACTCATGATTTTTTTCTTAATTTGGATACTTCTGCAACTTAAGTCATGACTGTTGCATTTTTGATTTGTCTAGGTAGCTTTCTTTATATGGAGCAACTCTTAGTTATAAGCATAAAAGACCTCATGTAATCATATAAAGAATAGATAATATAAAGGTACATTTTAACAACACTTTTTTTTAGCTTATGAGGTAATCATTTAAAGTTCCATCTGCTAACATTTACAATGAATTACAATGTACATAAGAAAAAAAAAAAAGTCCTCACACTCAAACCACTGTACTCATCTTTATGCTTTATATTAACTGACAGACTTCTGGGACCTTAACAGCATTAGAAAAAAATATATCATTGTTATAATGTGAAGTCATAGTCCAAATACAGGGAGTTGATTTTGCTGCAGTCCTCTGAGACTTTTACTTGGTGTAGCCAACTGTGTGTATCTTTTATTTCAGATATTAATGTTACATAACCACCTGTAGCATACACCACTTTTTATTTTCTAATAGACAACATTGAAATCTGGCAAGATTCTTTCAGTTTTGCTTAATGTGTTTACATACACATTAAAAATAAAGATTCAGTAATTATCTTATTTTGCGAGCTTTGTAAAAGTGCTTTTTGTCAACTTATTTTTGGTTGTTTTATCTTAATATATCTTACATTTGTGACTGCTTCTAACTATTATAGACATATAAAGCAGTTATTTCTGTTATTAAAGAGAAGTCTGAATAATGATTGGCGACCCATAGCTCTTTGGTTTGGCCTTCTACTAATATTTCTTACAAATCTACTACCAGTCACAGTAATTTATTCACTTCCTTCTGTAGCACAACTGTCTTGTGTATTTACTTATGTAAACCTGGGCAATAAAAGCTGGTCTGTATGTTTCCAAAATAGATTCAGTTTTGGACAAACCTTTTTAGGAACTTTGAAGCCTGTGTGCTTGCAATGCAGTGTTTTTTCCTCATTTATTCTAGAAAACAGATATACTTCCTTGGATATGTTCTTGAATTATAAAGGAGGAAGTTTTGCATTTCCCTGTAGTACTAGAATATAGTTTTAACAAAATGGCACACTAAGCCCTTACAGCGACAGTTGTGGGAGATGTGTTTTTGTGTATGTAAAGAATGGTGGCTTGAGGTAACCATGAAGCATCTGCTGAATGAAAGTGTCTAGTTGTTGGGTAGGTTCATAAGTAACTAAGCTGCCTGAATGTCCAGGTTCTGATTCCCTATTGAATAGGGTTTGGGAGCAAACGGTAGTGAATTTGATTACTATTGGGGAGGAGAGTGGGAATCTCTTTGGTTTTGTTAGTGATTTGGCCATCACCAAAGCACGTCTTCATAATTACTCTTGAAGATCTTTGTGACACTGTTACATAGGCAGTTACTTTAAGATCTTCCACTGTCATCGCTGCCAGAAATACTTTTTTCCAGAATTGTTCATGTGGAGTATTTCTCCGTGGGATGCCACACATTATTTCTAATGGAATAGTGGACACGGACGGACACACACCATCTACATTCCTTCTCACAGCCATAATGTCCACCAAGTTGAACTGAGCCTGACTATTACTATGTCAGTCCTTGGTTGCTTCAGTTTTTATTTTTTGGAAGGAAAGCTCTGTAGTTTTTGACTTTAAGTTCACCAGTCAGCATTTTAAGCCCTTTATCAAAAATCATGATGAGTCATTCAGTCAACTCACTCAAGTGATTGCCAACTACTGCAACACAGCATGAATTTAAAACTGGTCACATCACTCAAATAGCATTGCAAAGTATGCAATAAAGTCCAGAAGGGTTGGGATTTTTGCTTGGAAATCTTTGCATAGGTACTTTTGTACTCCAAGCAGTTTTCAGAGAATTTTCCTTGGGTAGATTGCAGATGTTGGAGGTCTGAAGGGAATGAAGTAATTGGAAACATTTCGGAATGGTATGAGTTAGCAGACTTTAAACATTTCCTACAGAGTACTTTGTTAGAAATGTGGGGAGGTCAAATAATTGCAACTAAGGCAGTATATTTTTTTGAGTTGGGTGTAGTATCCGAATTTATATATATGCTATACGTAGCAAGTCCCTGCAGTTTTAATGCTACTGACTGCCAAAACAGTAATTACTAAAAAATGGAAATTAGAATTTAAACCAGCTGTAGCTGAAGTACTGAATATTCTAAAGGAATTAAAATAACAGAGGTCAGATTTTCATAAAAGGGAAGACGCAATTTGTATAGAAATGTAATTTGTGGGAACAAGATATGCAGAATTATGCTGTAGAACAGGAGTGAGGTTTAAGGGAAGGCAAGAACTGATGAAAACTGGGAAAATGTAGCAACAGCTATCCAACCATAAACACAATAGCAACCAAAGGAACAGTCCACTTGAGTATACACAGCAATCCTCTAAAATATTTTTAAGCGCTTTTCGTCCTGCAGTTTGCTAGAACTTCTTCATATAAAACCATTCATACGATTCCTTCATTTAAAAACTTTTTTATATAAGTCGTGTCCGTTCTAAACCAAAAAAAAATCATACTTTCCTAAAACTAAAATTAAATTAACCCTTTCATACTCAGTACTTCCTTACTATTTTGTATATTTTAAACAATCTATTAAATATTTCTCTGTTACATGAAAAAAATAAATTTCCTAAAATCAGACATTGTCAACCCTCCTATTTTTAAAAACCACCTTGGTTATCTTGTTAAACTTTTCAACTTTAGTATACATAAAATTGAACAAACTTCATTTAAACCAGGATGTTGACATGCATTCAAATGCATCTGCCATAACAACTCAAGTCTCTCTGATTTAGATTTTTTTAGAATTATTTAAAATGTGCAAAATAGTAAGGAAGTACTGAGTATGAAAGGGTTAATAGGAAAGTAGGATTTTATTGGTTTAGAATGGACACATGACTTGTATAAACAAGTTTTTAAATGAAGGAATTGTATGAATGGCTTTATCTGTTCTAAGTTCTAGCAAACTGCAGGACAAAAAGAGTTTATTAAAATATTTGAGGATTGCTGTGTACACTCGAGTGGACTTCTCCTTTGGTTGCTATTGTGTTTATGGTTGAATAGCTGTTTCTGCATTTCCCCAGTTTTCGTGTAGTCTTTAAGTGTAATGGCTACTGAAGGCATTAGCACTTGTACAACTGCATCACAAAGTTCAAATGATGACATCAGGAACTTGACTGCTTTAATTGGTATGGTTTTGCAGCAAGTTGAAGACTTGGCAGCATTTACATTTATTGAATCTGGCTCACAAAACCACCAAGGAAATAACGTTGCAAATGTGAGTCAAGTAAGGGTAGGTCAAACTGGTACAACCTACTCTATTACATCCTGTTTCCTTAATAGTTCCCAACAAAGTAATGGCAATGTAAATGATGGTAGTATCAATTTACAAGAAAGGGATCAAAGCGAGGATCCCCTACTTGATACCAGGACATTAAACAATCAGTTGGCTCCCTCAGGGCTTATTGGGGTCCCAGATATTAACAGTTGTGTAAATGAACCTTTAACACTGAATTCACAATCTCATGGAATGAAACAGGGGCACCCGGATGGAGGAAGCAATAATATTGTCATGAACTTAAAAGCATGAGATTTCAAACTGCTCAAATATAAGAAATTGCAGTTGGAAATTGTGTATTTTCATGAATGTATTCAGCAAAACAGTGTTCCTAAAGGTCTACGGGTATGGTAATACCCAACAGGGATTATAGAAGCTGGCTCAGTTCATTAAGACCTCATTAAATTATTTGATAAACACGGTCTCGAATTACTTGAACTAATGATGAGACACTATCAAGTTATGGTCGATAACATTGCAAGTGCATTACTAATTTAGATAATGAAATTAAGGCAGATATTGATTTTGAGCGGTACCACTTTGAATATAATAGAAGTTTCACTAGTACTGACCAACATCTGAATAAACTTAGAGAAACTAAACTTAAAACATTAAATAGGGACCATATGGACTATAATAGTGGTTCAGCCTACCCTAAACCACCTCCCTCGCAATTATGGAGCCCAATTAGTCGAACAGGTACAAACCCAGTAAACCAAGGAGGAGCTAATGGCAGCCCTGTGAAAGTGACATCAAGTGAGGTAATCGGAAACCAGAACCAAATGGTTTCAGTTCGAAAATGTGAAAGGATTTTTAACAGAAGTAATCAGTTTCACCCCAGTGAACAAAATTTATACAGCAGTGAAAATAACATGAATGGCCAAGGGCAGAACAGTGAAAATGTTCAACAGGGCACAGAACCATGGCCTGTGTCAGGAGACCCAACGACGAGGCACGGAGAACAAACAAACGGAGGAGGTAACTGCTTTCTCTTACAGTTCTGTACCAGAAAGCAAAAATAACTGTAAAAATAATTACGAACAGCAAAAAAGACACTAAACTGTACAATTATTCATCTTGTATTGTAGATACAGAACTGGTTGAACTTTTAGCAAAAGGGTCCACTTTTGTGCCTGCATGTTATGCTGACTTGGCGAAAACCATTTTGGACTTTAAATTGTTTGTTAGGAAATTGAATTTGGCTGTACTTTTAGGGCATAGAGACTCAAGAGGTGCAGAGTTTCGTGTCTCAAGTACATTTAATCCCCCAATGCATCCAACTGTATCCCTTTTTGAACGCATATGTGAACTTGACATCAGGACCTGTATTGAAGCAAATAATGTGAAGAGCAATAATTGTAATGTTAGCAGGTCTGAATGGGCAGCACTTAGTGAATTACAAAGGTTACCAGTTAGGGTAATGAAACCAGACAAGAGGGGGAGGGCTGGTTATGATGGATGTAGTGGATTACATTTATAAGATGAAACAGATGTTACAAAGCGAAACGTATGTACTTTCTAAAAAATGAATTGAGCGTAGCTAATGGACGTAATCAATGGTTTGTTTATTGAGGCAAAAATTGACATATGTTTAACTTTTTAACAATGCCAACCCCCAGAATCTCTATATTTGGTACCCCAAAGGTCCATAAAAGCATCAATAATCCCCCTACAAGACCTTTGGTAGATGTAAGGAATTCCTTTACATACTCCTGTGCAAAAACGGTAGATACAGTATTGAAGTACATCAGTCAGGAAACACAAATCTGTAAAGATTTTTGGTCATTCTTGGATCAAATGAATGACATAGAATTTAAGGAAGAGTACAGTTTCTTGACTATTGATGTGAAAGATTTGTGTACGTCTATCCCACACATTGAAGGGATAGAATGGGTTTCCTTTATGATGAGGTTAAAAAAAGGGCACCATCAACTGAAGTAATGTTAGTTGAAGAATTGTTAAATATTATATTTACTACTACATCATTTTCGATAATGAATTTTACCTACAAAAAGTAGGTGTAGCAATGGGTTCAACTTATGGTGCAAGGTTTTCTAACTTAGTTATGGGATATGGGGAACAAGAGTATATCAATAAGAACACCCAGATAAGTGAATTGATATACCTTTACACATGATTTTTGGATGACATTTTTATTGTTATTAAAGGCGACAATATGATAGCAACAGATTTAGTTTATTACTTTAATAGTACCACAGATTTTTTACAGCTCAGCTTGAACTACAACCAAGATGCTATGTCCTACTTAGAGACTGAGTTAAGGAAAGATAACTATGGTAGGTACACAGCAAAAATCTTCAGGAAAGAGAAGTACCCTAATACACTCGTACACGTTTGTAGCTGCCATCCATACCATCAGAAACGGTCAGTAAAAGGCCAGCTCGTAACAGCAGCCAGAATGGTGACTAAAGAAGAGGAATTTCAGGCAGAATGTGAGACTCTGAGGGGGATGTTTTTGAGATGAGGATATCCTAACTCTTTAATTTTGAAGGTGTCATAGTAAATCATGGATGTTAAACATCCAGAGAGAGGGTCAAATACGGATAATAAGTTTCAGTTTATGTATAGTTTCATCACACCGTATAACTTGAATGCAGTGGAATTTAAAAATATATAAAAATTTGGAACCTCTTGCAAGGTTATAGGTTCATAGGTTGGTACTGGGCTATCTGCCCAAAGGCATATATTAGCCCAGCCACGTTGTGTGGTATTCACTGCCCCTTTAGTGTAGTAGTGCTGTTGGTGTGATCCCCGGTGTGAACTTTGTTACCCATCCACTCATCAAGGTTCCTCTTGAAGAGTGATAGTGAGGGGCTCTGTCTTATGTAGATCGGGACCCTGTTCCATAGTAAGGGAAGTCTCTGCGAAGGGAATCTATCCCTCCAGCATGTTCTATTCATTGTTGTGTTGAGGTTTATGTCCCTAGAGCGTGTAGCTCGAGTATATTTGGTTTTGCTAAGATGGAGCATGTTCAACAATTCTGGGTTGGACATGGCTCTGTACGTTAGATAAAGATCGCCTCTGAGAAAGCGGTATGCAACAGAGAACAGTCTTAGCTTTTTCAGTCGTGCTGCATAGGGCAACTGTTTGAGGCCAGTAATCCTCTTGGTTAGGGTACCTCTGTGGTCTCTCCAGCAGCTGGAGAATGCCTAGCCAGGTACATTCCAATTGGTGCATTGTACTCAATAATGGGTCTGATGAAACATCTTTTGTACATAAACTTATAGAACCTCCACAGATTGTCTTTGATAGGTAGGAACATAAAAAGTTTACTAGAAAAACGTAGTTCACAATTGGTGACATATCCAGGAATGTTTAGATGTGGTATGTGCAATTACTGTAAGCATATGGAAATAGGTCAAACATATTTGGTAAGAAATATGAAATAACACACTGGAAAGAAACTTAACTGTAATTCTAAAATGACAGTGTATTTAGCCCAGTGTCAACTTTGCCCAGCATTTTATGTTGGGAAGACTGCCCGTAAACTCAAGGAACAAGTATATGAACATCTTTACAGTATTAGCAGAGGCAAACAAGGAAAATGCACTAGCTAGACACATACTGGAACATGCAGGTCATAGTTTTAAATTTAGAGCTATTGATCAAGTTATGCCAGACAAAAGAAGGGGACTTGTTATTTTAGAAAGACTTGAGTTGTTATGGCAGATATATTTGAATGCATGTCAACATCCTGGTTTAAATGAAATGTGTTCAATTGTATGTATACTAAAGTTTATAAATAAGGTGATTTTTAAAAATAGAAGGACTGACTGATTTTAGGAACTGTATTTTTTGCATGTAACAGATATTTAGTAGACTGTTTAAAATATACAAAATAGTAAGGAAGTACTAAGTATGAAAGGGTTAATTTAACTTTAGTTTTAGGAAAGTAGGATTTTATCTGTTTAGAATGGAGACATGACTTATGTAAAAAAGGTTTTAAATGAAGGAATTGCATGGATGGCTTTATTTGAAGAAGTTCTAGAAAACTGCAGGACGAAAAGCACTCAAAATATTTTATAGGATTGCTGTGTACACTCGTGCGGACTGTTCCTTTGGTTGCTATTGTGTTTATGGTTGGAAGGCAAGAACTGAGCAATTTATGTAATATTCACGTAAATGATTAAGTAAATCTGTGTATACTGCATGAAAATAACAATGAAAATGTTTATGTGGTTTGTTTTGCGTTCTTGTAATGTTTGTCGTGTTTAAAATGTGATTGTTTAATAAAGATGTTAAAATAGCATAACTAAAATTTGTACAGGAAAGAGCCATAGTGTGTGTCAGTGGAAAAAAAAAACTGCCATTTTCCTAAAATTCAACAAAGCATTTCATGTAGTAAAGTGCCCATTATTCCTTCACTGATGCAGGAATCTGAATGCAACAGCACTGTTAGTCTGGTTCAAATCATACCTCAGCAGCAGAACAGCTTCATCACCAACACTGTACAGTATGCAACCCATTGCAAAAAGAAAAGCTTGCATTCACACACACGCCCACTGATTATAGCAAATTGCATGGCTGTGTACACATTATGTTTGACTGAGATTAAATGAAAGAATGCACACAAATTTCAGAATTTCAATTTACTGCTATCAGAGCCATGCACTGTGCAACCCATCACAGCCCACCCTTGCTCACCTCACTGCCCTTCCCCAATACAGAAAATTGTACTGGGATCGAGTGAATGTGAAAGTAAATAAGAAATGGCCATATATGTTTCAGCATGCTGCTGTCGGACTTGTACAGTGCAGTCAGTTGCAACCCTCCCATTTACTCATGATAGTTAATTACAACCAGCTGTGACTGTACACCTAACATCTAATTGCAATCAGATGAATAAATACATAAGTATTGTCACACAGGAATTAATTTTATGTTAATGCTTTCAGAATATAGTGTGCAACCCATTGCAATACCCACCCTCAGAGCATGCCTAGAAACCACTTAACTCAAGAGTCAGGTACTAAGCTAAAAAATAAGGTGAGACAAAGGCCAAAGTTAAGGGACAGAGTTCAACTATTGCCCTTATATGCTTACAAAGCTAATAGTATAACAGATTTTGTATTGGCATGCTTTTTCTAAACATTGTGAAGTCTGAAACGTCATTGTCTTGTCATTTACTGACAGCAATTGTCAGTAATTTGCCAGAAAATGACAACTTTTACAAAGGATAAGATAACAGTTGAGAACTGTCCCCCTCCGCATACATATGCATGCGAATGGACACACACATACACACCTCTCTCTCTCTCTTACACACTGAAATAGAATACAAAATGTCATCCTACGTACTTGCTAGCAGTGGTACACACTGTGCTACTTAAAAAAAAAAAAAAAAAAGAAAAGAAGAAAAACCACACACACTTCCTTCCATGCTCATACTTAGGCAGCCACCCATTTCTTCTTTCGCTTTGTCTCAGTCTTAGTCAGTTGGAACATCTCCTTGCTGATTCATATAGCAGCCCAGCCAGCCTGAAGTGCTGTTTCTGCCACTCCCAAAATGGCAGGACCTATATTAAGGTATAATTGTCTTATTTTCTATTTGGAGTAGGTCTGACACTGGGCTGTTTAAAAACATTTAAAAAAAAAGCCCAGTGAGTACAGCAAGCTGAATTTCTTTTCAACAGAATTTGGAGCTCTGAGCATGTGCAATAATGTGCATGCTGTTCTGAGCACCAGGTATGGGAAGTCGGCTATTTAAAAAAAAATATATATATATATATATATATATATATATATATCTATGTGTGTGTGTGTGTATATATATATATATATATATATATATATATATATATATATATATTTTATATATATATATTATATTATATATATGTATATATATGTGTATATATATATATATATATATATATATGTGTGTATATATATATATATATATATGTGTGTGTGTGTGTGTGTGTGTATATATATATATATATATATATAGATATATATATATATATATATATATGAACCAAAAAACCAAATAGCACAAAAACCACAGATAAAAAATCCACGAACGGAAAGCAAAGAGAGAACCAAACAGCAATAGCGTAAAAGTAATTTAATTTCCGCTTTCGTCACTTGACTTCCTCAGAATGCATCAGAACACATCAAATTCAACACTTAAATACCAAAAGGTTAATCAATGATAAAAACATTTAAATAATTAAAAACAAATAATACATTTACTTTAATATTAACTTAATGTCATAATCTTTGTTAATGTGCAATTTCTGGTGTTTTAAAAAACACTTGATGTTAATGGCATCGTTGATGCCAGGAGATTTATCAGAATTTAACCTCACCTGCCATACAGTTTCACGTTGCTCGAGATAGTTTTTAAAATCACCCATTCTCAAATCAGGGAACACAGTTTCTAATACAGAAAATAAAAATTTTTTAAAAAAAGGACAAACTACAGAATGCTTAAAAAGGGCGTTGTTGCCATCTCTAGTTTTGATACTGTAGAGGTGTTCCCTAATCCTGGTTTTTAGGCTACGAGTCGTCATGCCGACATAAAAAGCCGGACATGTCGAACATAAAGCAATGTAAACCACTCCAGTCGAATTACAGTCAACGTAGCCTTCAACCTTCAATGTTCTTTTTATAGATTCAACCATAATATAGGGACCCTCTGAAATGTATCTGCACATGTTACATGAATGACATCTGTGCATACCTGATTTGCAAATGGGGGGACGACTACAGGTTCTATTGTCAAACTCTAATAACTTTTTCAGATTATTGTGTTTCTTAAACACAAAAGATGGACAGTCACCTAAAACCTGTTGGATGTCCCTGTTACCACTAATTATCTTCCAATTATTAGCAATAACACTTTTAATCTGCCCTCCGTCTGTACTCATATCTAGTGAACATAAAACTCCTGTCCCTCCTTCACCTCTGGGGAGTCCTACATCTTTTTTTGAAACAAAAGATGATGGGGAGTCCAATAAAGGTTTGAAGGACTCAAGACGTTTCTTCAGAATCTCATCTTTAGTAATGCTCAAGTCATGCTCATGGTAACCCCTTTTGGTGAATAAAGAGCCTATGATACCAAACTCGTTAATCAGATCACTATATTTGCTAGTCATTCGACAAGCCCTAATGAGCTGCCCTCTAGGAATGTTCTTAACAATATGTTCTGGATGGTTACTCAGAACGTGCAGATAACCGTTGGTAAAAGTCTCTTTGCGAAAAATCTTGCTATGCAGCCTTAATTCAACCTCATCCCAGTATAAACAAATATCTAAAAAATTAACAGATGTTCCAAAGCTACCTTTGGTAAACTTCAAATAATCAGAAGATGAGTTCACTTCTGCAATGAAGTAATCAATGGTGTTAACATCGCCCTCAATGATGAAAAATAAATCATCAATGTAACGACAATAAAGTTTGATGTCAAACTTTTGTTGAACACGGGGCATAGTGTCAGTCTCCCAGCCTGCCATTACCAAGTTGGCAAAAAGGCCTGG